>NC_136907.1:54452460-54526472 GCF_949606895.1 Notothenia rossii | reverse complement strand
CACACACACACACACACACACACACACACACACACACACACACACAACACACACACACACACACACACACACACACACACACACAACCACACACAACCACACACACCCGCCTCCAATGCAGAGAATAGCAAGAGATCTTATCATTGTTTTTGTGCAGCACACTTTTCCCTGTGTGTGTAGGAATTCCGTTTTGGATTTGGAGCATTCTGTTATACTCTCAGGATATTTTTTTCTTTTTTTAAACACATACTTCCAGTGTGTCTGTGCTACACAATGGCGACTTTATAGTTAGGTTGATGAGTGTCATGGTATCTGTTTTTCACTTTGTGGACCATTTCATTCCAAAAATGCCTTACTCCAAAATGAATTATAATGAGCAATAGAGTAGCATGGCAATGCAAAACATCTGATATAACTAGGCTTTAGCTGGTACCGAAGCAGAGAGTGTATTTGGCCTGTTACACTGGTGGGATCAAAAACATTGCCTGTAGTATTAATTTTGAATTGTGCACTGTTGTTTGCCCTAGTTTCTCCACAGCCTTGCGAGAGAACGAGATTAACCCCTGACTCTCTGGCAGAGCGGTCAGGGTTTCCTCTCTCTGCTCATATAGCTCCCCTGAGCGCAGCTGACTTTAAAGGCCATGCTTAATTGATTAGCTCGTTCAATTAACCTAATTGAGACACCCGAGTGTGTGTGTGTGTGTGTGTGTGTGTGTGTGTGTGTGTGTGTGTGTGTGTGTGTGTGTGTGTGTGTGTGTGTGTGTGTGTGTGTGTGTGTGTGTGTGTGTGTGTGTGTGTGTGTGTGGGTGTGTGTGTGTGTGTGTGTGTGTGTGTGGTGTGTGTGTGTGTGTGTGTGTGTGTGTAAATGTCACAGGCAGCCACACCTCCACTGCACTATATTACTCTACACCTCTACACTTATTCTTATATACTAAACCACACTATACTATACTGCACTATTCTATTCGTCATTATATTATTTTATACTAAACTGTATTATAATATATTCCTACAATAGTTTACAGTATCACAATATTGGAGAATACAACACACTACATTATACTATAGACTACTATGTTATACTACACAACACTTTAGTTCATTATACCACACTTGACTATACTACACACTATACTAATACTATTAATAATACTGTATTGATACTATAATATTATACTATAGTATACTATATTATAGTGTATTTTTCTACACAACACATGCTATACCACACTAAACTGTGTTATAAGGCACTGAAGTATACTTCACTAAACAGTCAAGTACTGCACTACATACTACACAACACTATATTGCACCATAGAATACTGCATTACACATTACTGTGCTATACAACAGTATGCTATATTGTATATGATACTATAATGTTAACTATACTATTTTATACTATACCGTAGTGTACTATACTATAATACTGTATTTCAGTACATGATATTATACCATTGTATTAAACAATACTTTGATGTGATATATTATAGGATTATATTCTACACATACTGCATATTACTGTGAAATTGTACGAATGCTACATTATGATATCGATTCAGTATTTAAAAAACTGATATTAAACAAAGCAGAAGCATGTCATGTCTTTGCTTTGGGAACTTAGCAGTTTTTACAATCTACTGTAACAAATCAATACCACAGCTCTGAGGTAAATCCTTACTTGAAGAGTTTATTACTTTCAGTTTGTGTTTAAACTGTGTCAGAGAGATGTTTAATGGGTTCATTTTAATTTGTGCGGCTCTCCTTTGTGGTGATGCTGAAATGGATTCCATTATATAGTCATAGCCTTTAATTTAGCTCCTGTACTCAGCGTTTCCACAGGCAGGCGCTGGGCCACAGAAGCCCAGGGGTGCTAGTGGAGCTAGATTAATTGCTGCATTAATATTGATGAGGGTCGTCTATGGTTGACCTGCTGTGGCTGCAAACACACACACTGTTACGCACGTGCACACATACACTTCTCTCAGCCAAACTATTGTTCCAGATCGAGATCAAGGCTTTATGTTTCTGACCCATTTTCATGTGAATTCATGCGGAGGTCACTATGTACACATTGTACAGTACAGTATATAGCCACCTGCACTTACATGCATACCCTCATTACACACAGCTGCAGCCTCTTTTTCTCTCCCCCTCCCCTGTGTTTCTTACATTATGTCCCTCTTCTATCTCTGTCTTTATCAACTTGCTGTCTTCTGCCTGTTATTCTCGTAGATTTCCTTTTGACACGCTCTGAATCTTCTTCGGCATCTTCCACTCACACTGCCACTTATCTGACTCACCTCCACTGTTATCACCTCCCTCCCCTTTACACACAGTAGAAAGACCCTTCCCCCATTATTCAGTGTTAACAATAACCAGAATAAACATTGTTACAGGTAAATCTGCAGCCTGTTTTTAACCTCTTGGAAAATGTATATACTGTCCCTTTTTCTAGTCCAACACGTCTTCTCTTATGTGTCTCGTTTCATTCTAGTACACTATGTTTCTCACCACGGCGCCTCCCCTCCGACGTGGAAGCACACCCTTACCTCTGAAACACCAGCTGCGGAGGGAAGAAGGCTGTGTCTGAGGACTGTGATTGGATCCCTGGCAGTGAGGAGCCCATCACGTTGCCCATCAGTGACACAGCGGTGCCTCGGGATGAGTCCTTCAGCCAATCAGCAGTCGCCCAGTCGGCTTTCAACAGCCACAGTGGGGCGTTAAGGATAGTGCTCCTTGGACAGAATGGCTGTGGGCAAGTCGTCGCTAGCCTTATCTCTGGCCGGGCAGTCGGACAGATCCCTGTCTATAGACTCTGAAACACAAGCATGTGGTAAACACTTGGATTGGGATTGGTGGAGTGTGTTTTTGTGTGAATGTGCACCTGTGTTAGCCTCGGCAAACCCGTTTATAATAAGTCCCAAGAAACAATTCATTTAGGCACTCAGTGTGGATTTAAAACAGTCAGAATTCCTTGCAGTTAGAGTTTGATGTTAAGATTCAAATAACTTACATCCACGTCCCTACGCTAAATGTGAAGATTGAGCAAAGGGGTTGGTTAGCTTAGCTTAGCAATATAACTGGAAGCGGCGGGAATCATCTATTCTGGCTAAGTCCAAAGCCCAAAATCTGCCTTCCAGCCCCTCTGAAAACTACTTATCAACTTGTTAAAAAGAAGAAAAAAAAGTTTACTAGGCACAAGGCCAAGCCAGCTGTTTCCTTGTGTTTCCGGTTTAGCTAAGCTAACTAGCTGCTGTTTCAAATTACATATAGAGTGCAGACATTAAAGGTGGGGTAGGTAAGTTTGAGAAACCGGCTCGAGATACACTTTTTGTTATATTCCATGGAATGCTCTTAACATCCAGATAGCAATGAATATCTTAAGTGCTTTGACAAAAAAACCATAAAACAATATAATTTGTGGAAGCCGTAGTACCGTAAAAAGCACGACCAAAATAACTGGATGGCCTACCTGCCTGTCAGCCTTCCATCTGTGCACAAACTTATCTCGTGCCCTCATTGGTCATGTGCGCGTTCGTTGGAGGAGGGGCTCTGTAAGGAAGTGTATGTTCCGGCTGTGTATTTTCAAATTCTAGCGCACTCAAGCTGGTTTCTCCAAAAGTACCTACCCCACCTTTAAGTGGTATTGATAAGTGAATGGATTTTTATATGCAACCTCTTAACAAGGCCTAGCATTTTGTTTCCAACACGTTTCAGTTTTTCGGTAAGCTAAGCTAACTGTTAGCTGCTTTCATATTAAAAAGACGGATGTGAAAATGGTATCAATCAATCTTCTCATCTACCTTCTGGGCAACAAAACAAATAACTTATATCCTGCCGCGGGTATATTTTCCTTCAAAGCTTATATAAACAGCCTTGATTTGGCCTCTGTCAGTCACAGCTCACTGCAACAACCAGTGTAATGTGTTGTCAGCCTCAACCAGCCAATCAATGAGTCAGTGACACTAAGAGACGTCTACCCTCCCTCATGCATCGAGCTGACTTGCCCCTGACTCGTGTTATACAGTATTCATATCTGCACATGTAGTACTCTTGGATACATGCATCATAAATGGACAAAAAAGCACTTTCATCCAAGAAGCTTGGATGTCCTGGCATCATTATTATACATTTCAGCTAAGTGTGAATTTATTCTTTAAACTACACATACAACATTGCAAAGTGTAAAACAAACACTAATCAACACCTATTTAATTAGCACTTTTTGATAGTATTGACCAGAAGCTCCAGCAACGTATCAGCGCAGTGAGTGGGTTTACAACTCATCAATCAATATGTGCCCACACCAAGTAATTACCAGGATAAGACAGCAAGCCGTGATTAACCACAGGAGATGTGGCATGCTTGTGTCTTAAAATAGACTTGTAATTTATCATACTGGTTTTTCCAATCTACTTCAAGCTATTTTGGGTTAATGTGTGTTTTAAGAGCTGCCTTGCAATTAAAGGTAGTTTCTTTTCTAAGGAAATCGATGCAATTAAATGAACAACAACCATTTTTAAGTACGACCCTTTTTGGCTTAAAATGTATATTGTTTTATAGTGTCAACAACACATTGATCTTATTAACAACTACGATGTGTTTAGTCATAGCCTGATATCTCATAAAATGTATGAATCCACATCTGAAAATAGTCCCACACAAATGTACTTATGTTAGAAAAGAATTTCATTATTTTTTATTCAAATATAACTGAGTATTTAAGGATGAACAATATGTGGTTATGCCCCCCAATGTACATCTTTGGGAAAAAAAGTAGGTTAAAACTAAGTTAACATTTGTAAAGGGTAAAACAAATGGCTAAAACATTGTTGGTTTGGGTTTTCTTTCAATAGGGTTTGTTTACAAAAATAATAAAGAATATCAGGCGTATCCTTCAAATTGGGGTACAAAAATGTTGAGATAAAATTGCCCTCCTTAAACTGAGTAGCAGATGTCTGTAATTGGTTGCAGGAACACTTTCCAAAAACATCATTTGGCCCCAATTTTGACATGAAACTGATTTATGGGCCATAAGAAGGTCAAGGATATTTTAGATCACAGTCAAAATAATTTATCAACATCCTCAGGCAGCAGTTAGGACCAATGCCATTTGCTTCAGTTCATATTGCAGTTATACTAGGTCTTATTTTTGTATCTCAATATATAGTGCTCCTACGATTTCATGGCAGTGTGGTGTTTATCTGTGCTGATATGGGTATTTGTTTACAGGAGAGGGATACGAGTGCTCAGTGACAGTGGATGACGAGGACAGCAAACTCATAATTTTCGACAACTGGAAACCGGTGAGTGACTGACTCTGTGCTTCAGGCACTTTTTCTCTTTTTTCTTATGGTTAAGACTGAGTGTCTGTCTTCTCTTGACTCCTTTCTCTCTAAGCCACCATTCACTTCATCTTCTTTGACATTCATTGCCTGTTTAACTGGGAGACACTTGTTCCATTCCTGTGATGGGCAAATGATTTGTGTGTATTGAAGTGTGAGGAGAGTGTGTTCGTACGTTTTCTTTGAAGTGCTTGTGTGTGCTACACTGTACAGGGATTCCTGCAGGAGCATCTTTTTGAAGCTTTCTCATTCGTAAAAGTGGGAAACCGCTCTGTTGTAAACTTTACTTGTTTCTATTCAAATCTACAGTCTTGTTCTAACAAGAACATTTGGCGAGGGCTAAAATTGCCGTGGCTCTCCTCTTGAGCGAAACAGTGGGAGAGAGTTAATACTGCCCTGTGGCGATGTTTTTTTAAGCAGGAATAACCGAGCGAGAGCAGAAGCGGGGAGCAATAAAAGCTTGTCAAAAAAGCTCCTTGTCACACTTACGACATTGTGCGAAATTCAAAGTGTGCACATGCTAATGCCTTCTAATAATGTGATGGAACAGGCAAGCACTCTAATTAGTGTGTAGGGTAGATCCTCATCTCTAATGCATCTCATTCCAGATGTCCACTCGGCCTTATGGGGCTCTCCTCGTAAGGTTAAATTATTCACACGCAGATACATTTCGCCCTGGGGGAACTCCCCTGAAAGCTAGTTAATTTCTTCACTTCCTTACTTTTTATGTAATCTCTCTGCTCCCTTTCTAGCCCCCAATTTTGTTGACCTTCCTTCTTGCAGCTGTCATAATCTTCAGATCTTGCTGCCCGCTGGAGGGGGGGCGGGGGGGGCGATGCGGCAGAGAGGGCTGGAAAGCGACCTAAATCCTCCACCAATTCATTCTCATGATGTTCAGTTGAAAGGCCCATGGATAAAAGACACACAGGTGAAGACCTTCCCACAGGTGTACACACAGATGTTGTCCAGCTGCCTAACATTTGTTTTGGCCCAGGACTGGCACGGCAGTAACCACAAGTCCCATGAGCCAGGGTTGCCGTAGCAACATGCAAAGACACACACACATACAGGGCTGACTTACTCAGTCACTCTCACATGAGATGATGCTACAACAGTCAACATCCAACTCCTTTGGCTGTGGGGCGTCTTGTGTTCTCTGTCCAGGCCGATCCACGCCTCGTCATTCCCTTGCTATACAAACTGCCAAAAAAGATGAAAAACTGTAACATACACACTCAGTGATTGTCCCTTCAAGTGCTTTGTGGCTTGACTCACAGCTGATTGACACATCAAGGTCCAGCTGGAACTATAACCTCCCCAACTGCGGTGCAGAGAGGGGAGCACTACAAATCACAGGTAGAGCTTACTTTGTGTGCAGAAATACAGTATATTGACTCCGCGTGTCAAAGTGCATACAAGAAAACCTTTGGTATAGGGGGGTTTGAATAGGGGGTGAGTAGTATGGTTAAAGAGAGATTGAGAGTTCCAGAGAATGCAATGGGAGTGGACGAGAGACAGTTTACGGGGTTGTTTTTGGTGGTGAAGTTGTGAATTGAAGCACATGTTTAAAGAGTTAAGTTGGCAGTTTGTCCCCAAATAAATGCAGCAGCACATTAAGACAGAACACAAATGTCCCGTTACTTACGGTGTACAGAATTAGTTTTTTTTGTCTCTGTATTCAAATATGACACCAAAAGAGGACAGGTTTTTACCGAAAGAAGGGCTGTCAGCGTTAACGCGTTAACCCTCGCTATTAATCTGGAAACTACGGTGGCTGACCGGTGGCAATGAAAAAAACATCTTTAAGAACTTGACAACACATGCACAGCATTTAGAAATCATTCACCAATTGACGAAATCAACTTTACCGAAAGGGCTGCATAAACAAAACGCTACAAATACAAAAAGGTGCAAGTAAAAAATGCTGCAAAACAGCTGAAAGCACAACGAAAACTAATTTCAGCGCTATCTCCTAATGGTAATGTTTCCGGCCGGTGTTGCGTGTTTTGCACTTTGCAGACAGCGTAGTGATTCTTAAAAATTACACAAACTCATCACATTACCAAGTTTGTCCCACAATTGCTTCCATTATTCCATCATGGAGTATACAATGAATTGCGTGGCAGTGAAAAGACAAAGGAAGCGGATGAATCAGCGCAAGCTACATGTACTCCTGCACTGACTGGTGACTATTGGACATCAGGAAACAGTGAGAACTACCCCGGTGTAACGGCACACGTAATCCATGACAAATGGCAACTGCACTCGCTTTAGGTGTGGTGAAAACAGAGGAAAGGCATTTTGCTGACGCTTCCATTAGTCAGTTACTTGAGGTCTAGCAGAGAAAATCACCACTGGAACAGATAGAGCTTGCAACATTAGAACAAATAAATCAAATAAAGAAAATCCCAAAAACTTGGAAATGTTGAGCCTCATAACAATTGTTTTTCCAATTGCATTGTGGCGCTCTGAATCAGAATCGTGATGTGCCCAGAGATTGACTCTCCCATCTGCCTGGTCATATGTGTTAAGCACACCAGCACACACATGCACAGAAGGCTGAGAGTCTGCTGAGCCAGACTCTGGTACGTCGTGTATTCTGCTGAAGTCACAAGCGTTGCACGATTTAAATAAGTAATCCATTTTCCCCAAAATAGAAACACTGGCATCTTGGCCTTGACCTAGCCTGCCTATGCTGTCCTTTGCCTTCAGTCTGACATTGTTTGTGTAATATATCGCTAAATAAGACTGTTTGAAGGGAATAAAGAAGGAGATCCAGATCACCCTTTTTAACTGTAATGTGTGTTCTTCTGTGCCATGCATTTGCTTGATTTATTCTGAACTCGAGCCAGTTCAGCAGTTGCCATTATTATTTGATAGCTTAAAATTAAAATATTTATCAAAGAATACAAAAAGGTGCAGCCTTGGGCCTGTAAAAATGTAGGCCATCTCTGTATATATGTGTACTTGCTGCTACCCCCGTAGGGCAGGATCATTTATTATTATAAAGCAAATTAAAGAAATAGTCCAGGACGTCATTTGGAAGAAGATAATTGCTGCTTGACCACATTCTTTCGCCTGATTAGGACGGAAGAAAAACACTGTTTGGTCATCCATTGAAGCAGAGAGAGAGAGACATTTTTGGAGTGTCTCCAGGGGTTCTTTCCCTGGATATTTTCCCTGCTTCCTGTTATGCTATCTTGCAGCCTTATGAGAGTCGCTCTGGACCACATCTTCTCATGTCATGCCCTAATCCACATAAACTATTATACCTTAACAGTTGTGTTGGTTTTCATCTCTGCTGGGAGTCACTGCTCAATTTTGTGTGAAACAAAACCACAACATGGAAAACCTATATGCTGCATTCTGTTGAAGGGATACATATCAAAATCCTTTTCAAGTGAAATTGAGTTTACTAGTTCAGGTGGATTACCCAAGCTGAGAACTGACAAACTAAACAGCTCAGAAAAACTAGACAGCTAAAATCATAATCAAATGATCACAAAATGATCTGCCTTGTGTCTGTTAAAACATCTTAGACAGTTTAAGTTGTTTTAACAGGCAGATGATTTGTTAGCAAAGCAATCTTACCAATTTGAAATGACAATGCAGCTAGCTACAGCTAAATAATTGAAATCCTTCAAGGGGCCTGAGCACTTAATGTATCCATACTAGTTCTAAAGTTTTAAAGGCAATGTATTTCTATTGGCAGTATGTGCACTACGTCTTTTTGTCCGTTCGGGACTTGGAAGACCGGAAGCTGTGTGGTTCATAAAAACATGTTCTTACTCAATATCAAGCTATGATTATTGTTTTTATTTTAAATCGTATAATGTCTGACTTTTTTTGCCATCCGCGAGGAAAAGAAATGGGGCTCAGAGCCTCAGAATACTGAAATCTTTATTTTTAAAATCTTTTTTTCCCTCTAATTTGTTATTCTTTTCAAAATAACACACTGTTATTTACTCAACAATAACACACAATTATCCTTGTTTTTATTTATTTGTTTAATTGTATAGTCTCTGGCTTTTTTTGGCATCCGTCAGGAACTGAATTTCAAAAATAAAATAACCGGAAACAGACGTAGGCCTATGTGGGACATTTCTAGCATCATTGCGATACACAGCATGATACACAGCCACTGAACTGATTACCCAAGATCCTCAGCTATGGTTTAAGCTTGGTGATTTGATGTTTTAGCCGCAATGCACGTTGGGATATGGTGTTAATGCGATAGGAAATCCGAAAAATATTTCTGAGTTTAGGATGGCCGAAGACACTACACTACCCATAATCCTCAGCTATCGTTTGGGACTACAGTCCCTTTGCCTGACAAACCCCATGATCAATCTTCAAGCTCCGGGATTGGATGTTGGAGTGGCAGTGCGCCAAGGTTACGCCGAGCGTCAAACAGCACTTTCAAATGGAACGAAACCACGGCAGACTATCCAAAACTGGACTCGAACGGGACCAGCCCCCCCCCCCCCCCCCCCCCAGAACTACAAATGCTGGCTATTGTGTTTCGCAAAATGTTCTATGGGACGTCCCTACTGGGAACGTTTTCGTTTTTCCCACAATTAGAAGTTGCCGGTATTAAACACATTGGTGTTATCAAATTTAAAACATATAATTAATAAATGGGTGAAAATTGCTTGTGTCAATAATGGGCAGCATTATACCCACATGACAGCTCATTGTTACTTTGTAATTCTACTCCACTTCAATTCAGAGGTAAAAGTAAAATTCAGGGAAGGTGATTGTCAAGTGCCAACAATCAGGAAAGATATTTGATAGTTGGTTCTTGAGAAGACTAAACATTTATCTGCAGATCCCTATAAAGCATATCATTACTCGTTATTCTCTACTAATAGTTCATTAAAGACTGTATATAATGGCTATTTTGCACATCCCTTTCAAGATTTCAAGATTTTCTAGATTTATTGACATATCATATAGGTGTAGTTATGCAATGAATGAAAAACTTGGGTCGCAGGTTCCTCAACAGCGCAAGACATCTATCAATATGTGTGTATACCTCCACCATTAAACTGTCATATTCTGCACATTTCTTATACTATCATACATCTTATAAGAGTATAATACACATGTATAATATCAGTTAAAATAAGTGCTTCAACATAGTTAACATTGCAGGAAAGCAATATATTAGACGTTAAGTACTTTGTCAGGCTTAATATTTATCTAGATACCCCCAAAGCTTTTTTCTTATTTAAAAGAAGACCTTAACCTAAAGTATTCTTTAATGTTTAAATAAAGGTTAATTAGTTTGTCTGTTTTGCACATCCTCATATTAATATCTTTGCAAATCCAGCACGAAACGGTTTTATTGTAGAGATCACTTAGTATCTTCTTGATTTTTTATATTCTATATTTCTATCATTGACCTTCTACTTTCCCCCTATGAAAGTATCTACTCTTAATATTTTTTTCATCAAATATAACATATAAAAAAATATATTAAATAACATGCTTTAACCACTAGGCGGTGCACACAAGGTACACACAGCATACAATGCCATAATAACTTTGTATTATTAGTGTAGGAAACTTATGCATAACATCTGAAGATGTGTAGTTTTATTCATGTTTTCACATAATTTTACAGGATATTGCTATATTATTTCACATGTTTTACTTCTACACATTAATATCTGATTTGTAAAACAAGAGACAGAAAGGTATGTCCGTCATTTAATGGTAAGCTATTGGAATTCTGAGCATGCCCCCGGGCCCCACTAGAGGATTTGAGGTCCACCTCCACTTAAGATCACATGGATAGGTTTCCTAAATACATTTACCATTTTTTTTAAATAGTAACTGTAAGAAATTAAAATCAATGTTTAATGACGTAATTTAGTTTAAACATACAGTAAGCTTAAAACTGTTTTATTCTGAAAACATTTCTGGTTAGCATTCGTCTGTGGCTAACGTTGCTGCTAAAAGTTTATTTTGAAAAGCTTTACCGGAGGATGTTTCCGGATATCAACAGTGACGTTAACTTCCGGTTTTATGTTAAAGAGCAACTTCCAGGTTAAAGAAACCTGTGAATAAATGTGTAGGAAAATGATGAATACACTAGATTTTCCCAAAAATATACAGAAATATACACTACAGTGACATCTGGCGTCGTTTTTGTAAGAAATGTTCACTTCCGCATAAAAAAGCCTGACCTCCCGCATGTGACGTAACATGGGGGAAACAAGGGGGAGAGCGGCCGGTGTAACGTATTAATAAACATGGATCCCAATGCTAGTTTCGACACGGAAGACACAGAAGAAGTTGAACATGAATATTCGAATGCATATGACGGACCACAACCTTATAATTATGAGCCTGCTAGGCGTCCAAGAGACCAGGAGCAGCCAAGGATTAGAAGAAATAACGGCCATCGGAGAGAAATTCAGCTGTGGTGTGAGGAGAACCAGTGGAGAACTGGGCAGCTATCTTGGTAAGTGACCGGCGTTAGCTACAGAATGTTAGCTAACTTCACATCACAACATTGTGAAGTTAGCTATCATATATCAGGCTATAACTAAAGTAGCATTGATAATATAGTAACGTTACTGGCAGGACTGTTGACACTGATCCATAACAGAAACTAATGCGAAAGTATCAGCCGTATCTCTCGTTACCTAATGCAACTCCACACTACGGTGTTGTGTACCGGAGGGGAGACGCGAGATACGGCTGATACTTGACGATCTGGCGGAGAAAGGTTGTGGAGCCTCCGTTGATATGTCGTTGTAAATGGCTTGATGGAAAGCAGGCGTGTAGTCGGGGAGGGTGCACAGCTGATTGCAGCAGGTGAGTGGAGGTTGAGCCGGGAGTCAGGAGTGACAGCCACCACGCACACACAAACAACACAGACAGGGGGAAACAAACAAACACAAAGGAGACGGCTGGAGCAGTACAGCCACCACAGCGTTACCTAATGCAACTCCACACTATGTCTTACGGTGCCGTGTACCGGAGGGGAGAGAGAGAGAGCAGCGAAGGGGGGGAGAGAGATGTAATACGGTTTCCTGATAAAGCTGTGGAGAGTATGTGCTGCAGGGAGGTGGATGCACAACGCACCCAGGTACGAACGCTAGCTCCGGTCCTTTTCCCGTGATGGAAACTGTGGACTCGATGTACTGACAGGCTGGTATTTGTGCAACCTGCACAAACACAATACTGCACTATGATTACAAATGGTGAAATACAATGTAAAACTACCGAAAAATACCAGCTCACTAAAACACAACCGCTCTACTCAACGCAACTACTAACTATACCCGCGGTCAGAGAGCGGAGATGTTTACCCTTTGTGATGTAATATGACGCGTTTGACGTATGACCTGAAAAAAAAGCCGTTTTTAAATGTCACATTTCATGGCCATTTCCACTGATCATAATTCCATTGTTGAGGTATACTAAAATAGAAAAATACTGTGCAATTTTCCAAACTCACATTAGTTTCGCATACAGCATCTCTGTAAAGTATGTGTATTCAGCAGTATTCACTTTCTCAACTAAACGGCTCGCTGCAGCTCCCCCCCCGTGATTTCCTTGTTTAGCGATACACAGCCAAACACAGCCAAACTCAACCTGAACACACACAAAGTCACAGCCGAAATAAAAACAATAAGTGTGGCTTGATATTGAGTAGAAAAAGGTTTATAGGTTGATAAACACTGTGAGAATGGGTCTGCAGAGAGAATTTCGCGCGATCCCAACTGTCTGTTATCAGCCTGCAGCAGGGAGTGGAAATCAGCAGGGCTGCCTTCACTGATTGTGTGTGTATGGATTGGTCAATTTGGACCAATCAGCGGGGGCTTAACGTAACGGCTCCGCGGATTGGCCCATTTAGTTCCGGGTACGTGCTTTCGTAAGCACGTACCCGGAAGAATCAAATGGATGATGACGTCATGATGACGTTTCACCAACGAGGCGTTTTGGGGAGGTATTTTCTGTTTTAGAGTTTTACTCGCTACAGGGTGTACTTTGAGGGTTTTGACTCTGCACACCGTTTACATGCAGAAAAACCTTCATAACACACAAGGGGACGGGTAATAACCGGACAAGCATGACATGTGACCTTTAAGAGCAGAGCTCAAAGTTGCTCCTTTCCCTCTGAATTCCTGCCCTTATGTCTCGTAAAACATATCAAATCCTACATTCACTTTTTTTATTGTAATTTTCAAGCAAGTTTAAGCATAAATGTAGAAAAAAACACAACCTGCAAGATGCTCTTTAACAACGATTACAGCCGTTAAAATGCATTAAATAAAAAGTCATGAAAGAGAGTATGAGGAGAAAAGGCGTGTGGAGTTATACAATGAAGAGAAGACATTGTATAAGGGTTAAATCCTCTGTTTTACGCAATATCGGAAATAGAAGATAGCGGTGGGAGGACCCCCGGCACCAGCTGGATCCATGAGAGGAGGAGCCAACGGAGGATATATAGATAGCGGGCGAGCGTTGTTCTCTCTCTCTTCACCCCTACACCAACGGGACACACAGCTGTTATGTCCCACTACACCTCTGTTTGTTTCATTACCACGCTACTTAATTAAAGTAACCAATTTGACCCTTTTCAGAGACTCCATCGTCTCTTATTCTTTAAACTTCTTCCTGGACGTGAGGGAACCAGCACAGATCAACATAACCATGTTATTAGTGGGTAGTAGATTTAAACTATAGGGCCCTGCCTGTACCTGTTCGCTCTGCCATCGCGTGAAGGGTCTGCTAACAAGCGACCAACAGAAAGGCTTTGTTAATGTTAATGTTGTTGCACGTCACAAAGGCACGTCACCTCAACCCCCCCTCCCGCTACCACCACCCCCCCAAGTATATTTCAGATCTGTGGGAAACACTGCATCCGATAATATTGCTAGGATTGTTAGCACCCTAAAGAGACTTTTAGCATTTAAATGTGGCTTAATCTTGTTTGTTTTATTGTGATTTGTTAAGTCTCATCAAGAAAATCTAGTGAGAGTATTTATCCACATGGTACAATTCTGCTAAATATTCACCCAGAACTTTGACATCTTTAATAACAAACTTTTCCTCAAACTCCTATCTACAACTTGTACAACTCAAACTGCAACAGTAATACGGTTGAACCTGAGTAGTCCCCATGTGTACAGTTCAAAGCACTGGAGGGAGAAACATACTAGAACCCAGTAAAAGGGTTACATTCGAGTTTGTTTGTGTTTTCAAATTAGGACACAACTTTACGATCAGTGACCCAACACAAAAGGTTAATAACTTAAAGTAATACTCTTGACCTGGAGGTAATCCTTGTTTATCCTCCCTCAATAGGTGGGTCAGAAAACAACTACAGAACAGCCTCGCTGGGACTGGTAGGGATTCTGGGATTTGCTAATGAACACTTTAGCAGGGTGGAGGCACCACATGCCGTCGTATTAAAGCCTGTATCTGGGTCATGCTGTGACGCTAACTACACCACCCTCCTGTGTGTGTGTGTGTGTGTGTGTGTGTGTGTGTGTGTGTGTGTGTGTGTGTGTGTGTGTGTGTGTGTGTGTGTGTGTGTGTGTGTGTGTGTGTGTGTGTGTGTGTGTGTGTGTGTGTGTGTGTGTGTGTGTGTGTGTGTGTGTGTGTGTGTGTGTGTGTGTGTGTGTGTGTGTGTGTGTGTGTGTGTGTGTGGGGGGGGTGGTTGGGAGTCATGGCATGCAATAGTCTGCACGTTGTACCATGTCTGTGCTGTTAGGTCAGCTGAGTTTCTTTGTGTTGATGTGGTCATTCTTGGTCATTGTGCTTGGCTTACATAGTGTATGTGTGTGTGTATGTGTGTGTCTGTGTTTGTGTGTGTGTGTCATGAATGTGTGTTAGCCAGTGCAGGCCAGATGGTCTTGGTGATATATTTCCTTAGGGAAGCGTTGTCTCTGTGCAGAAAAAGTAAGTGAGAGAAACATAACAAACCCACTTAATCAGTTAATTCCATCTGCACCAACCCTCGTCATCCTATTATCAGATTTTGACTTACAGTAGCTACGAGAGCAAGGTGCTCTTCCATCTCCTCTTTCTTCCCTTTTCCTGTATTTCCTTCCTTCCCTACATTCATCACGCCTGTCTCTTCATTGATCCGCCTGCTCTTTCATTTTGCTCTGACAGGCAGTCAGACAGATGAAAAGCCAAAGAAGCAGATATGCGTGATAGCACCTGTTAGCTTTTAAAAAGAAAAATGCTAGTATTAGCCCAGCGTATTTATCTGTGGATGTTTGTGCAAGCAGGAGGGGATGTGTTCGACCTTTTGTTTCCATGTGAAGACCGTAACCTGCTTTGGTTATGTATCCTGTTCTGAAAAGCAAATTACTTGAGCACACTTTTTGTGTTTCAGGCAATGGGAAGCATGTTGTGCACACAAATGCGGCCAAATGCTGTATTTTTCAAATTGAAGACATAATAGTTAGAGTGCTTGCGGAGCCACAGCATGTTATGCAAATGATGCTTGATAAGTGATTCATTGTCCTCACTGCTAATGGTTACTGATGTTGTGCCTGGCTCTAGCAAGTCGTTGCGAGCATGTTTTAGAGTGCATGATAATGTATGTCTGTATAATGTGTTTTGTGGTATGAGGAGCTAGCGAAACATAGGAAAATCTAATGTTTCCCCCCGCAAATGCAATGATAGCTTCTCAGCTGCAGATTCTCACAACACGTTAGTCCTGAACAAACCATGATAAATCTTCTTCCATAAAAGAAAATTCCATCTGTATGTGGCATTGATAAAAGCAAGGTTGGAAACCATGCTTTCTGTCAGGTTTTGTTGGATGTATTTCTCTTATCTCCATCTGCACCCGAAACAGGAAGTTGTTTAAAATGAGTTCTTAGAAAGCCTGCTTTAGGACCCTTTTTTTAATCGGTGGAATAGAAAGGTCTCTGTCTGTTTATCATGTTGGAAAGCCTGAATTATTGCCCTAGACTGTGTTTAAACAGAGTGAGAAGCTGCAGCACACTGGTAAATAGAGCTCCACCATCACATCTGCACTGTATATCAGCCGATATATCTCTGTGGATATTTACAGTATTTAAGCCAAAAAACCCAGAAACTACAGTCCCGAAGTGTTGAATTTATGTTCAGGCACGATTTTGAAGAGTGCTGCCAATATCCTGCTAGGTGGATATTGTGCAATTTTTTAAGTGGCATTTTCTTGGAAGTAAAGCCGTTCATAAGATAGTTGTAAAAAAAGATGGGCAACGATATAAACCACTTGGCAGAGACATTCCAAGGTGTTGCCCAAAGCAACTGAATGTATGCATACTTTCAATAGAGCCAGCAGTGGTAAGGATATTTTCCAATGTGAAATGAGCCCAGCCTTATCATTTAAATAATCTGAGTTGATGTTAAATTATTAGACCACTAGATGGGAAAATGTATGACATCTGAACATTATAGCCTTGTGTAATTGTTGAACATATTTCATAACTATGAGCATTAATCTGATGCTATAACAGGCTCTACTCTGCTGGGAAGGCTTTCCACCAGATTTTGGATTTGCGTCCCCAATATCCATGTTCATGTTGGATCTTGGATGGTACTCACATAGGCATTTCAATTCATCTGCATCTCGCAAGTGAAGCCAATACGCAAGTGCCTTGGATTGACATCATTTCTAATAACCAGCAGGGGTCGACTCCACTTGTTGCAAAGTTAAGTTTGGTTCTATAGAAGTCTATGAGAAAATGACCATGGCTGGGAGGGTTACTTCAAATATTTAATCCATTGCAATTACTAATAACCTGTAAACAAAATGTAATCAGAAACCTATTCTAAGTATCACAAAAGTAATGTAACCTGTTTCTTTCCCCCTACCTTCCAGAATGGTAAAGTTTCAAATGCTGTTTTAGTTTAATACATCGATTTTTGTAATGTATAAGCATGTGCTTTGTAATAGATCGTTCTGTATTTGAAAAATGTATTGAAATTGTTTTACAAGCAATCTGATGACATCTTATTGTAAGTAACTGTAAGGAAAAACAGAGGCTTTTCTTTTGTCCTGATCGAGAAACCTAAATATAATCTATTCCCCAAGCCAGGAAATGGCCCAATTTCTCACTTGATTTATTAGCACAGTAAAATGTTTCCTAATGAGTTTAAGGTTGCACCATACGGCGTGATGATCATTTATTAATGTTGGACTTTGTAATTGATATGTTGCTACCACGGTGGTGTTGTTGTTTTCTAACAAACCCCTAACCCCAAACCTAATCCTTAACCCCAATAATGTGTTTTAAGTTCATGAAAACTCATTGTCACATTTTGGTTGAAAGAAAATTGGTCAAAAATGTCTTATTCAGGGTTTGGTTTGCGTCAGTCTTTCTTGTCACTTGTGATAATTCAAAAGAAGATGTGAAACCCAACATGCCAAACTCAAGGCTTCAAAACACTAGACCACACACAAATTGTCATGGTGACTCCGCTACTATTTATATACAGTCTAGGGTTCTTTCACTAAACAAATCAGAAGTAAACAGGAAATGCCTTCCCCCAGATTGCAGTTACAAAGCTGGAAGCTCCCTGTTGTATCATTGTATCATTGTAGGCTCTTAAACTTCAAAACATGGATTTTGGAAACATTAAAAGTATAACATATTTTGTATTGCAATTTAAAGTTTAAGGGAAAAGCATTTAAATCATTTTAGTTAATCATTTTATTTACATGTTATGCAGCTGCTGGATATCTTAAGTATTGTATTATTGTTTAATTCAAATGTGTTTTAGAGGTTTAGGAATGCACAGCAGGAGGCCAATCAGGAAATGGCCTGGTAAACCAGATTAGTTTGTTGTTATTAAGATGATTTAATTGGTATTTTCCTGATTGCTCACTAATCTGTGTGTATTTGCATATCATTAGTATATGACTCTATGGGCTTTGCTTTTGTTTTGGTCCATATGAATGTGTGTGGGGGGGAGTAGGTATTGACAGATGGCCTGCTCGCTGTCAACAGAGAGGAGCTGCTTAACCGAGAGAAAGAAAGAGAGGAAAAGGGAGAGAGTTGGCACTGTTCCTTTTCACAGAGGGGTGTATTTATGTGGTCACAGTTTTTCTCCTCAATAACTCGCTCCAAATCAATGACAACTACCTGTTTGTACTTCTTTGCTTACAAAGCTAAGTACCTCCCAATTTTTCTGTCTCTCTCTTTCTGTCTTATTTGTTCTACTCATCCTCCTCATCCCCTAAATCAGACAGTGACAGGTGGAAGAGCTTCCTTCCATGCCAATGGCTCCGTTCCCTCCTTCTTTCTCTGCTCCCTGTCTCTTCCTGTGCCCCGTCAAACAGAAAGAGTGCCAAGGCGCTCCCTATGAATTTCCTGCTTCAGGGTCTCATCCGATACAACTTGGCTGCTTGACACGTGCATTTTTCTGGCGCCTGAAACTCTCTGGAGGGCAAGGATTTACCTTAGGGGCTGTGGATGTAGGACAGGGGCATCAGGCACTCATGCATACAAAGAGATTGAGTGATATGGTGGGAATAACATGTTTGTATATTTAGTCACCAGTATTTATGGCTCTAGAGGGGTGTTTTCAGTTTAAATAAAACTTGATTGTGTTATAGTTTCTCGAAATAACACAATGGAAAGTGATGGATAAAAGCTTCAAATAGAATTACCTCTGAGCATATCGACAGCTAAGTCAAGTAAAAAGCCTTTGAGATCTAGGCTGTAATATAAACTTTATTTTATTGTATTGCCTCATAAAACAGTTTAGATTTAAGACTACAGTTACAGTCTGTGCTTCACAATAAAACCCATATGGATATAAAACGGTTGTTCCTGTATGTATGTTCCTGTGTGGAGTCTGGTTTCAGATTTCTGTCTTCAGGAGAAAAATGGTTTGTATTGATTGTGCCCCAACTTAAGATAACATTACTTTTGTTTTAACCTCTTCGAAACCACTGACCTCCATTGCTAGATACAAAGAAACTAAAAGTAGTAGTGGTGATGCCAAGGCTTTTAAAATTATAAAAGGTCATGATGAGTATGCAAGAGCAAGCAATGTTGAAGACATAAAAAAACCTTATAATAGTTATCTCGGAAACTAAGGCAGATAAAACGTGACAGTGTCAACAACAGCAATGGAACACATTTTCCGTATTTACTTTCAAATATATTTAAGGGAATTTTAAAAGAGTAGGCCTACCGTATATGTTAATGTTTAGGTACATGTTAGCAAGTTAGCTAACATAATGCCTATTCCTTTACATTGGCATATATAAGTAACTGTTTTACTTTAAACGTTACTGTTTCAACATTTACATGTACTGTATAAGTAGGAAACAGCTTGCTTGCTAACATATACTGTTATACATGTTAGCGAGCTAGCAGTTGCCCACTTACATATATCCAACAGACCAGACTATTTTGGCATTTTTTCAGAGTCATGTGTCTTCAAAGGAATTTTGAAAAAGTACCGTTAAGGTATATGTGTCATTGTTAAGGTATATGTTGAATATACAATAACATTGACTCATACCCAGGGGCGGACTGGGAGGAAAAAGTGGCCCGGGGATTAATTGACAGACAGGCCCACTTAATGCGCGGCATGTATCGGCCGGCCGGCGACGAAAGTATGTTACTTAACATAAAACCCTATGCATTTTATGGTATTTTTGACCATTATTCATATAGTAATCACATTACCTGAGCCTTTGAGTTGCCTAGAGCAAAATAGTTACAGCATATATTTATTGATTTTAATGTTAACAGTAAAAACCTGAGTGCCCACTGTTTGCTTTAGCACTGTTGTCCTTTAAGCTCCAACACAAGAAAACAAGGACTCAGGGAGGAATCAATATAGTTTCATTTTCAATATAGTTTCAATATATTGTTTATTTTAAGCGTTGCATAAGACCAACACATTGAGGGTCACAATCTGTTGCGTCGTTTACATTTTCAGGTTTAAAAGATTATCATATTTGTATTTTATGCCTATATATTTGTTTACATGCTTGAATGTTTAAAAAGTGCTATATTTTTCTCATACTGCCTGTGCTGCAGCACCTCTTTTCACCCTATGTCTGAAACCAGAGTCCAGTCTGCTCTGAATGGTTAGCTGGCCGGCTCTGTGATTGGTCAACCGGATGTGTCGGAAATATCCCGCCCTTTGGCATGTCTCGTACAATGTGTTGGAGCTCTAGCCAATAGAAGTGTGTTACATAGTGATGTCCCAATGTTATGGAGGCGTATCAGGCAGGGAGATGCAATAACATTTGGACCCAATTTGCCTGACTTGACGCATGGAAAAAAACATGGGCTTAGGAAGCATCCTCAATGTGGGTGAGACAATTTAACAGGGAATGTGGGCAGGTGGTGAACCTCACCTCCTCTAGGGGGGTCCGGGGGCATGCTCCCCCGGGAACATTTTTTTTTTTAAATGTTGAAGTTAAATGCATCAATCTGGTGCACTTTGAGAGCAAAACAAGGGACTAAATCTATATATACATCTCTCAACACCCATATGAAACAGAACTGTAAACAGATTTACTTTTTCTTTCAACATTTATTTGAACAGCAAGTGGAGGCAAAAGTGACTGCACCCAAAACAACAAACCTGCTAGCTAACTAGCCTAAACTCAGTAACAGAATGTGGGCAACACGTTCTTCTCCACAGCCGTGCAACCTCTGAGTCAGACGTCACTTCCCCCTTTTCTGTCCTACGGGTACAGCCACTACCCCTGAACCCCGTTTCCCTGTTGATCCTACTCCAAAGGGAAACAGCTGGCTGTTAAGCAGCTTAATGTTTGACTAAAAGGTCATTTGGCTTATTGTCCATAAAGAACTTTATTGGGTACAGCTTTAAGGGGAGCATGAGGATCTGAAAGGTGGATGTTCTTTTCTGAATAAAGACATTGAGTCACATAAAAAGCTTCAATACTGTGAGACACAAATGGTGCCTACCTAATCCTCATGACCACAGGCTTCAGACTTAAATCCAAAATTGGATTGCATTTTTCTCCGCAGTTCACAACCACAGGGAATTCATTTCACTAAGCCCCAAACCATATGGCATAAAGTCCCTGCTACTAATATCACTCAGCAAATTAGCACACCCTTTGACTGATAAATAATAAGGTCAACAAATGATCAGCTGGGAGGGATTTGGCCAGGCTCATTTGATATTATGATATTATTTAGTTGAAATTGTACTCAAGCTTTAGCCAGGGGAAACTTTCCATGACCTATTTAACACCCGACTTCAGTCAAATGTAAATGCGTCTGATAGAATCAGGTTGAGAAAGCGAGAGAGGACAAAGATGGTCCCAGGCAGTCTAAGCTGCTGTTTCAGCTAGAGCCACTCGGGCTATGTGAGCCTCTTTGACAAGATGCCCCAGTGGGATGTTTCGTGGACACTGTTAAAAGGGTCAGGAGATTCAAAGTAAAGTGTGTCGCCCGTACAGTCCAGTTAAGCAGAGACTCCTCTGCGTCCTCTCATGGGACGGTGGTAAAAACCTGAGTGCCCACTGTTTGCTTTAGCACTGTTGTCCTTTAAGCTCCAACACAAGAAAACAAGGACTCAGGGAGGAATCAATATAGTTTCAGTTTCAATATAGTTTCAATATATTGTTTATTTTAAGCGTTGCATAAGACCAACACATTGAGGGTCACAATCTGTTGCGTCGTTTACATTTTCAGGTTTAAAAGATTATCATATTTGTATTTTATGCCTATATATTTGTTTACATGCTTGAATGTTTAAAAAGTGCTATATTTTTCTCATACTGCCTATGCTGCAGCACCTCTTTTCACCCTATGTCTGAAACCAGAGCCCAGTCTGCTCTGAATGGTTAGCTGGCCGGCTCTGTGATTGGTCAACCGGATGTGTCGGAAATATCCCGCCCTTTGGCATGTCTCTTACAATGTGTTGGAGCTCTAGCCAATAGAAGTGTGTTACATAGTGATGTCACAATGTTATGGAGGCGTATCAGGCAGGGAGAGAGAAACTCCGTTTGCAGGGAACTTTGGGATTTTAGCCTTTGCAGACCATTTACATGCACAAAAACCTATATAACACAGGAAATGGAAAATCCCCGAAAAGCATAATAAGGTGTCTTCAACGATTAACAGCGACGGACAGTGATAAAGAGGCAAAAGTAGTTAGTAGACTAACATATTAAATTAAAAAGCAGCACAAGTAAATTCAAATAAATTCAAATAATTACACATCCATGGTGTGAAGCAGCATGATGAAGAAAGTGAACAAAAATATACAGTAACTGTTGAACTAGCAGCCGGTAACAACATTAATAAATCTTCACCGTTTGAAGGAAATGGATAAAGCAGGCCTAAAAATGACTGCGGCCATTGTGCCGCCTAAACAGGAATATATGAACAAATACATTTTGCTCAGTCTTTTTATTGCGTCTTTGCTTCCTGGCAGTATAGATTTAGTTTAGGCTCTCTGGGATTTTTCAATCCCGCTGCACCTTTTTTTTACTGGGAACAAATGCCTGCACCCCCCTGTGAGTCGCCAAAAAGAAGTCTCAAAATCAGTTCTTCATCATGCTGTGATTTACCCTCAGTGTTCTAATCCAAAATAAAGTAAACCCTTCAGATGTTTCTGTCATTCTGTTGCTGTAAGTTAGAGTGGTTGTCTACCAGGCAGAATGTCGGGGTCCGATCATATCGATGTATACGTCTGGCGAGTTTACTGACCCCAATTAGCTCCCGATGGCATGGCAACAGTGTGTGAATGTTAGTCTCTCTGAGCAGGTCACACCTTGTATGGCAGCCTCTTTATGAGTGTGTGTGATTGGGTGAATGCTGATTTGTTTATGTGAAAGCCCTTTGAGGGGTCTTAAAAATTGGAAAGGGCTATATGAAACCCAATTTACCATTCTATCACATTTGATTAATGAGCCCTTTGGTTCAAGGACAATTTCTTAATGGGATGTAAATGATCTGTAGCTACTTGACATCCCACACCTATACGGCTGTCATCAGGTCGGACCTCTACTTGCAAAACGAATCGTGTTGATTTATTCTTGTGAATATGTGTATGTGTCTTTGTATCCCCAGGACCTGTCCACTCTACAGTGCGATGTGTGTATTCTGGTCTTCTCAGTGACTGACAGGCGAAGTTTCCACCGCACCGCCCAGCTCCGCCTCCTCCTCAGGGAGTCCCAGCCACACACACCAATCATCCTGGTGGGCAACAAGAGTGACCTTGTCCGCTCCCGTGAAATCAGCTCAGAGGGTAAGTACAGTGTTTGTAATGTGTACCTGCCACATGCATACCTCCCCCTGAACAGCGATTGTCCAACCAAAGCTTAGCAACCATATAGGCTTGTCAGGTTTATCTACGTCAAGCTATTGATTTATTTGCAACCTGAAGCGAGGTACTTAATATTTTAATTATGGATAGTGTATTTTTTGAACCTTTCCAAAACAAAAACACAAGCAACTAGAATTAGTGCCTTGTGCCAAAATGCCACCTTCATCCAGTCAAGTTGCAAAAAATGTATCTTTCATCATATCCGATCAGACATTTATGTGAAATTGACTTAATAGGAGTAACATTATTTGAGTTATGGTCAAAAAACATGTTTTGTGAAGTCACAGTGACCTTCAGAATTCAAATAAATTCATCCTAGAGTTCAGATGGATGTTTGTAGAAAATGTGAAGTTTTCTCAAGGCATTCCTTAAACATTGCGTACATGAGAATGGGACGGAGATGAGGTCACAGAGTCCTTAATAAAACCAATAAAATAATAACCAATAAAATAATAACCAATAAAAGCTAATCAGTTCATCCTTGAGTCCATTGGGTTAAGTATTAGCTAACTTGTTCACTATCTAAAAAATGGTACCTAACCTAGCTTTACTTCCATGGTAAAAGCTCTTTTTTTTGTGGGACTGGAGCAAAAAAAACAAAATGTTGTACTAAAGTTTTTCACTACTGTAAGTTGGTCCCAGTTGCATCGTCAGCAGTCCTGTCCTGCTGTTTATTGGATTTGCGGAAGTTTACTCTTCAGCAACCCAAGCCAAAATCATTATCCGTGACATCCAACAAAACTCGTTGATTAAAGGTATTTTGAACCTCAGAAGTACAGTATGTGCAGTGTAACAACTGAAGGGCTAACAGGAGGAGGGCAAGGGGCTTCGCAAACGCTTTGTTTGCTTCTGACCAGACACGAGCCATGAAGAACAAATACCGAGCTGCTAGGTGAATTATACAAGAGAGGAAATACTTGAGAAAGATTTGAAACCCTCCCTCTTCTTCGTTTCTTTTGAATGCCTTTCAAACAGCTCTGCAAATGGAAAATCTCAAGTTGAAAAGTTATTGTAATTACTGGTAGATCTTGGTGAATTTTCACAGCTGGTTATAATGGATTTGGGGATTTATGTAGAGTTGGGCGCACACACATACAGACACATTTCCCCCTGGAGAGCAATTGTAGTGTGCTTTGGGCAATTACTGATCTATCTAGCCTCTTTTCTTTCTCTCTGTCTTAGCTCATCTGTCTTTCTGCCCTAGCATTTTACAATAAGTCTCCCTCAAGTTAACATGAGTCTCCATTAGAAAGACTCTTCACCTCGGGGGTGTATCACTATCTTTGATCAGTGAAATTAATTCCTGCTGCAATATCAAGGGATAAATGTTCTTCTGGTAAAATCTTTGTGGGAAGAAACTTCTATCAATTGTAAAGGGTTGGAAATAAAGAGACTGGAAATTGAATTCACCCCAATGGCCATTTAGTTTGACCCCATGAATCACACTGAGTGAGATAAGGATTTTTGAAAAAGCTCTTTAGTGTGAGAAAGGAAAACAAATCTATAAACAATCAATGTTGGGTACACATATGGAGAGAAATGAATGTATTGCTCTAGTTTTAACTTGACATTTACGGTTCAAAAACAATGCATCAACCTTCATTGGTTAGACAACAAAATGTGGCTAGCTTAGTCAGGTGGCTTGGTCCACTTTAATATATCTTAACAAGTGGAAGTATTAGGTAGAAATCTTAATGACTTTAGTGACCTCTGACTATAATATCCACACCAGCAGGTTGACAAATGGGTTTTTTGATTAATATATTCAACAATTGTCAGACAGATTTTCATAAAATGTGGTCTTAACACGTCCCCAACATGTTCCCAATGGAATGAATTGTAATCCTCTGACTTTTCATTAATAACATCACCATCCTATCAAAATAAGAGTTTGTCCAAGAATCTGTTTCATGACTAAATAATCACAATCCCCTTAGCCTCAGTCGGCTCAGTGTCGTTTTTGCAATTAAACAAACACAAGTAAACCAACTTACCCAATCCTAAGCAATAACATTCACTAAAAACTCTGCCTGCTAAACATTAGTATGGTAGCAGTGTCACTAACATTAGCATTTAGCTCTGTTTCAATTCTTCACGTCAGTTTACTATGAAATATTTAAATCATCGGTGTGTAATTTGGGGTGAGCCAAATCATTTCGGGTCAATTATCGGGTCTGTTTTCCAATGACAAACTAGATTCCCATGAAGATAAATATGAGTTTAAACAAATCTGCCATGATATGATTAAATAAGGTATAAGCAAAATAGTGTGTAGTCGTGGATCCAAATGATCAACATTCATTAGGCTAATGGCTGAAAGTGCTGCCAGAGTCGCTGCTATTGAATATTGATGGGGATGAATGATTAATTATTTTCGGTTTTACATTTTTAATGCAATTTAAGTCCATGTGCGTGACATTTGTTTCTGTGAGAGGTGTATTTTTGGGGTTGAAAAATCTAATGTAATAAAAGAGAATAAACAAGCCCTTGGGGATGAAAATGTTAATAGACATTTGAAATTGTTGATTTATTTAAGAAAGAAAATGAATAAATCCTGTGAATCTAAGAACTCAATTTACTCTGGTAATCACTGTTAGCAGAGTCATTTGTTAACGCAGAGTGGCGAGCCTTACAGAGTGAAATATATTTTGGCATGCAACACTGAAGCAGGATCTTGGCAAAACAAATCCACTGAAGAAGAAACACATTCTACTGAATCCAGTTAGTGAGGCTTGAAAATCCCATGAACAGAGATGTGACCACAGGCGGGCTATTCTTTCCCTGGACTATATGATTGATTTTTTTTTTTTTATGTGTAGCACTGGCAAGCCATCCCATTGTCAGAATCTCATTTATGTTTCAAATAGAAAGTGGTGAGGACTGCGGTTGACAGCTTGCCCTTGATTTGAACTTGCATTCACAGTCTATACATTCAGAACTCTAGAGCCTTATCTGCATTTCCTCTTTGTACTCCCAACATGCATTCTGTCACGTAATTAGACATGAAGACGTATATCTCCTGCTGCTGTTTATCTATCCATCCCCATCCAATCCTCTAGAGTGGCTCCGTCTCTGTGTCCTTTGGGTCGTTGTATTTTTTTATTTTTTCCCAGATGGCGTCTCTCTGTTGGGGATTATCTCCCGCTTACAGGACGCCGCTGTTCTTACTATCTTTATGTGCGTTTGTTCTAACCAAACGTGCACAACTGCCTGCATCTACACAGACAATTCAAACGCACAAACAGGCACGTCCCTCCATCTTCCCGCTGCCTGGTGTCAGCGATGCTGTTTCATAGCAAAGACTGTGATAAGAGGAAAGGGACTGTGTGTGAGAATGGTGTGTGTATGCACAAGTGTCAAACAGATGTGTGGAAAGGCATTGTGTGTGTGTGTGTGTGTGTGTGTGTGTGTGTGTGTGTGTGTGTGTGTGTGTGTGTGTGTGTGTGTGTGTGTGTGTGTGTGTGTGTGTGTGTGTGTGTGTGTGTGTGTGTGTGTGTGTGTGTGTGTGTGTGTGTGTGTGTGTGTGTGTGTTGGGGAAGAGTGGAGCTTGTTTTGCTGTCCTTGAAATAACCACTTTAAGTTTTTAGACCTTTAGGCTGAGGATGTTTTTAAAAAGGGAGGCCATGCTGGTGTTTTTCACATCATATCTGGCTCTATATTTAGAAATAGTTTGTTTTCAGCAGGGAAATTGCTAAATCATTCCCCCTAAACCTCTGCTCTGGGTCAAGAGAGGCTGTAGAGGTTAATCGTCTCATCTCTTATCTGCACAAATTCTCAGTGACCGCAGGTGAACTCAATATTCAGAGTCTCGTTTTGATGTTCCCACCGAGTCAAATAAGTCCATGTAATGTGAAACATCTACCCACTGAGAACACTCACTCATCTGTGCAGCTCCACCATGCTTTTAATTTAAGCTCTGACTTTACAAGTTAAGCTTTTTTTTGGTTTTCCCACTGTTGGCAGACTCAAGCTGTATGAGTGAGAACAACTGGTCTCATTAAACCCATAGAAAGTCAAACCAAAAAAGATAGAGCAGCCAACTGATGGGCAGACCAAAGCCCTGATGCTTTTCACACATCTGTGTGAGAACTCGTGTGAAAGGAAGAATATCAATGACTGATGCTTCAAAGGCCAGGAAGCAAGGTAGTAAAGCAATCATTTGGTAGGTTTTCAGGACAAACACCATTAGTCATTTTCTAAAGCATATTGCAAAGTAGATTGTTTACTGCAGCACTTGTGAAATAGAGTATTAAGTCAAATAGAAAGGGTAAAACAATAACGTAGAAAATGCTTAAGTGTTTAAAACTGTTACAGAGGTTTACTGCCAGCAGACTTTAAAACCAGAAAAATACATTTATGCGATATTACCATATAGAAAATGTAAGACAATGTAGTCTCATATCACGATATTTTTCATGGTCTATCAACGTGTTTCCTGTTTTCTTTTGATACGTTTTCAACACCTCTGTTATGTCTCTTTATAATTACTTTGCGTGATTGTCTGCTCTGCCCTGATTCTTTCACATCCTGCCCTTGTGTCCTTGCCTTTTATCAGTCTCTTTCAGAACCTTTTATTGTCTCTTGGAAAGTTCTGTTTGGTTTTGCATCATCTTGCCTTGCCCTGCCCCGGATTCTTGAAATAAAATGTGTTTTTCCTTGTCCTGCATTTTAGTCCAACCTGCTCCGCTTTCCGTGACAGCTATTGATATAACAACGATATATTGCCTATCCATAACTGAGGGTCTTCAAGGTTATTCACACCAAGGTTATTATACATACTACATATGTATACAAGTCCCTAACCCTAACCCTAACCCTAATATTAAACTGGGTCTACAGTTCTGTGTAGAGGGGCAATGTATAAACATACTTGTTATGGTGCATACAATACTTATCTTTTAAAACAGTAATATATTTAGCAATAGCTACAGTAATAGTGTGCCCTTATGGATAGGTAGCATAGAGTGATTTAGCACAGGTTGTCTAGCTCATGTAATTGCACCAGGATGCATGGACGACAGTCAGACCATCATCATTGCAAACAGGCAGATGTATCTCTCTGAATAACATTTAATGTGTTTTTTCAGACATGTTCATTTATATAAAGATATAAACAACAACTTTTAAACCTATAAAATATAATTTAGTCCCCCTGTTGAAGACTTTAACTATTGTAAGTTAGGGTTGTTTATGCTAACAAAGCTGTTTTGAAACCCCCTATGTGTTCTGCTGTAATCAAACTATATCAAGGACACGTAGGACCATGTGTTTGGGGTTAACTTCATGCATAGGAGGGTGAGAGATGAGACTGTCGAAAGTAATTCAGTGGAAGGTTCTCACATAAGACGATAAAAGTGTGTGAGTGTCTGTGTTTATTGTCTGGAAGTGCAGAAACCACAGTCTTGGGTCAAATCCTGTTTGCTTTGCTTTCTTGTGCAAGTTAAACCGAGGCAGCGAGTGTGAAAATGTGTGCTCATCGTTGCCTGCACATCGCTGTCGACTCACATTCGGTCACGGCTTTGGCGTATTCTTAATGACACGCGTGGAAGGAGGAGGGAGGCAGGGAGGCGAGGGATGAATAATGAGACATGCTTACACTCAGCATATTCTCCCTCCTTTAAAAAAAGAGAAGAAAAAAAACCCAGGAGCAGCGATATGGAAATGTGTTGTCTCTGTTCCTGAGGCGCATGACAGGGATGTTCTCTCAGGACAGACCTTAACTATTTTCTCTGGGGCTGTCAACGCTCATTAATCTGGAAACCTTAAAAAAAAGTAACAACACATGTTTTATCCAAACTTCCTCGTGTAATTTCAGCACAGACAACAGAGCAAAGGAATTTTGTAAATGATTGATGAGGAGTGGGGGACAAACACAGCGGACAAGGTGACCACTGTAACAATCTGATAAGAGTATATGCTCTGTGTTGCACACACTATACGGGGGGCAATCACAGGGGCTCTCCTTAACAGCAGCTTACTCAACACTTACAGTGAGTAGAATATGGGAAAACTGTCAAACTTCATGCCAATAATTAAGAAATAATCAAACCGCTGAGATTATGAAATAAAATAAAAACAACCCTCTGATTTCTCTCACCAGTTTGTCATGCGTTTCTTTATTAGCACACTTCTATCTTCCTCCATGTCGTGTCACATTTTTATATAATCATTTAAAGGTGGGGTAGGTAAGTTTGAGAAACCGGCTCGAAATACACTTTTTGTTATATTCCATGGAATGCTCTTAACATCCCGATAGCAATGAATATCTTAAGTGCTTTGACAAAAAAATCCATAACAAAATTTCATGTGTGGAAGCCGTAGTACTGTGAAAAGCACGACCAATCATTTTAGCCGGCCCGGCTAAAATAACTGGATGGCCTACCTGCCTGTCAGCCTTCCATCTGTGCACACACTTATCTCGTGCCCTCATTGGTCATGTGCGCATTCGTGTGTGTTGCAGGAGGGACTCTGTGAGGAAGTGGCAGATTTGTTCCGGCTGTGTATTTTCAAATTCTAGCGCACTCGAGCTGGTTTCTCCGAAATGACTTACCCCTACCCCACCTTTAAATAACGTTAACGGCGGTAATTAATTTTTTGAATGAATTGCGTTAAAATATTTAACGCATTTAACGCATGTGCAGAATGGCCCGCCCCATACATCCCACCAGTGGCAGCGCCAGGGTATGGCTGGTTATAGGCTACACCCATACCAAGAAATGGCTTAGCCCCACCATGAAAAATGATGTTAAAGTAAGCAAAATAAAGTCCGCCAACTCGCGCCGAGAATTGCACAGACAGCAGTTAGTAAGATTGATTTCAGTAGCCACTTGTCTGGAAATACCGAAGACCAGAAACGGTTTTGAAAACTTTTGTCACGTAGTGATCGTCTTCTCAATAAAACATCTTTGATAATGTCTTATGGCCAATCAGAATCAAGATAACGTCGTGGTGTTATTGCAGGAAGTCCCGACGGAGAATACTTTTGCTGTAGTACAGGGGTGCCATAACTGGTACGCAGGTTATGTGCGTAATCTGAAATGCGTAACGTCACTTGTGTCACAAAGCGCATTTGCGTACCGACGTACTTGTGAAGCTTTTCCAGAAGGCGGTTAGATCACCGGACGAAAGAGTCCCCGTCCCCCGTCGACTTTCCTGAAGTAGGCTACTCCCCAATTAAGACCCCATGGTTTGATGATTGATAGGTGTGTGGGCTGTCTTTCATTTTGACACACAGAAATGTTATAATAAACATACATACTGTATGTGAAGTGGATATATCCGCCTTCTTTCATTTATCTTTCCATTCCCACAAGAATATACATAAAGAAATGGCATATTTTGGACATAGTTCGAATGGTGATTAATCATGATTAATACATTTTTAAACTGTGATTAATCTGATTAAAAATTGTAATCGTTTGACAGCCCTAATATATATATATTATGTCTTATACTCTGATTGCCTTTTACACGTTTAAATAGTATTTGTAATCCTATATGTGTTTAACAGAGACATATTTTTAGGATTTACATTTCAGGAAGGGCAAAAGGTGGATTTTCAAATGGTTAAGGACTGGGGGGTTTTATGGTGTAATGGTGGGATTTCCCTTATTGCCATAAGGGAATTTAAGGGTGGGACCAGTTGGCTATTCCCTCGTGTGACTAAGCTGTGTTCTGGGTGCAGAACTTCTCTATCCTCTAAGGATGAAGTTGCGCTGTTCCTGCATTTGAGATCGATTTCAACTGTATAGACTTTCTTTATTACTTTATTAAATATGTCAAAAGATAAGCTTTGTCCATGGATCATTTATCAGCTTCTCTTAAAAATGTCCTCCACACTCCAAAATACAAGTAAACACTCATGATTTAGAGACTAGTTCAATTTGTTGGATGGATACCATGTATTCTTTCTGATATGTGAGCCTGAAGATCCTCCTTAGAAAAACCAGGCATGGCATGTTCAGTGACACTTTTTTCCTCGTATCTCTCGCCCCCTTCCACACACTGTCACACTTGGAGCATGTTTATCATTTGCTCAATATGGCCGTGGTGTGGCCCTGCTCCTCAGGGCTTTGATTAATATGCACTCTGGCTCCGTCTGCTTAGTCAGCGTTCTTTCTGTCCCCTTCCTCTCCTCCTGCTCATTGCGCCTGCCGTCTTGCCTGTCGCCTCCTGTAAGCTGTCCTCCGTCCGTCTCAGTGACTCACATGTGTCTTCCTATTTGTCTGAACACCTCTCTAGCTTACCCTCTGTCTGACTCTTCCTCCCTAAGTTGTTTCCTTTCTCAAAGTCTGCACAATGGAAGGGCCTCTGCTTCCTTTCCTTTCTTGTTTCCTTGTCTCCCTACCTTTTTTCCTTGCCTTGTTTATCCTAATTTCTCTCCCTCTTATCTCCTCGTTGCCTTTGCTTGTGTTCTCTATTCTCAACTCCCCTGTTGTTTTTCCTCTCTCCTTCTCTCCTTTCCTTGTTTCCTCTTCTCTTCTTTCCTCTTTTGGTTTGCCCTTCACTCACTGTATCCTCTTCTATTGTTTCCTTGCCTACCATCTTTGTTCCCTTTGCTTGTTACCTCTCTTTTCATCTCCTTTTTTGAATCTCTTCTCATCGTCTCTCTTCTTTCCTCCTCTTTCTGTCTTATCTTTCCTTGTTTCCTCTCCTCTTCTTTCTTGTCCTTTCTGTTTATTTTCCTTGTTTTATCTCCTTTCTATTCTTCTTCTCTCTATTGCTGTTGTTACCTTGTCTCCTTTCCTCGTTTCCTGTCCTTGTTTTCCACCTCACTCTGTTTTTCCTCCTCAAATGTCCTTATTACTTGTTATTTTCCTCTCCTAGTTTCCTTTCCTTGTTTCCTCTCCTTTCTTCTCTTTACTCTTCACTTCTATCTATACCTGTTATATAATACTTATCCTCTTGTTAACTCCCTTGTTTCATTTCTCTAATTTCCTTTCCTCGCTATCCTTGCTTTCTCTACTCTTTCTTCCTGCTTTCTTTTCTTGTTTCCTCCGTTTCCCTTCACTCTATAGTTTCATCAAATGTTCTGGGTTCGTCTTTTCTCTAGTTCCCTTTATCTAATGTCCTTCTCCCCTCTTCTTCCGACCTAATCTTCCCTTGTGTCCTCTACTTATCGATCTCTTCTCCTATCTTTTAAAGCTTCCTACTTTTCTTCATCTTCTAGTTCCCTCTGCTCTTCTCTTCGAATATCCTCCTCTCCTTGTCTCCTCTTGTTCTCCACACCTCACTATGTCCTTTCTTTTTCTTCACCTTGTTTCACCTCCTCTGCACTCCAATTTAATTTCCCAAATACTCTTTTAAAGATTGAGTTGAATTTGATCGGCTGCCGTAGGTATTAGGATAAGCCGTGTTGACCTGGTTTAGGATTTGTCTCTTTCCCTCTCCCTCTTGCCTCACCCAATATTAGGGGACACTGCTATGAGTTGACATCTGCTGTGCGAATGAAATATTACTCACAGATTAAATAGTTTGTTAGTTACTAAAGTTAGTTACTTAAAAAGGTATAAGAAGTACTAAGATCTTGTACTAGTGTAGGAATACTCTGTTACAAGTTAAAGTCCTGCATTCAAAATGTTACTCAAGTAGAAGCACATAAATAGTAGCATCAAAACATACTTAACGTATAACAAAAGTAAAAGTAGTCATTGTGCAGATTGGTCCATTTCAGAATAATATATATGATATGTTTTATAAAGATTGATCATGAAAGTGTTCTCAAGGCTGGTAAAGGTGCAGCTAGTTTGAGTGACTTTGTATACTGCAGGGTAGCTTGTGAATTTACTCCAGGTGGAACTAAAGTCTGATTTAACACTTGATTATATTTCACATCATTATTCCAAGTCTGTAAAGTAACTAAAGGTTCTTAATAAATGTAGTGGAGAAAAAGTCAACGATTTACCTCTGAATTGTAGTGGAGTAGAAGTACAAGGTAGCATAAAATGGAAATACTCAAGTAAAGTATCTCAAAATTGTACTTAAGTACAGTACCTGAGTAAATGTACTTTGTTACTTTACACCACTGGTTACTCGATATTCACAGGATATCATCAGGAACAGCTTGTGAGCTGCCTTGACGAATAAAATAAAATAAGAATCAGAAGCCGGTTTATTGCCAAAAAGGGTTACAAATACAGGAATTTGATTCGGAGCATATAGTGCATACATAAACAAACTTAAAGGGGACATATTAAGCTCATTTCAGGTTCACATGTGTATTTAGTTCCTCTACTGTGACATGTCTCCATGCTTTAATGTTCAAAAAGTTCTTTAATTTGTTCATACTGCCTGAGCTGCAGCACCTCTTTTCACCCTCTGTCTGAAAGCAGAGCCCAGTCTGCTCTGATTGGTTAGCTGGCCGGCTCTGTTGTTACATTACATTACATTACATTGCATTGCATTTAGCTGACGCTTTTATCCAAAGCGACTTACAATAAGTGCATTCGACCAGGAAGATACAACCTTTAAGAAAACAGAATCATATAAGTACATCAGGTTTCATAGAGCCAAACATTTCAAGTGCTACTCAACTGGCATTTAGAAAGCCAGCCCTTTATTAGTATATAAGTGCTTTGTTAGTAATTCTATCGCTCGAAGTGGAGTCTAAAGAGATGAGTTTTCAGTTTGCGTCGGAAGATGTGTAAGCTATCTGCTGTCCTGATTTCAATGGGGAGCTCATTCCACCATTTTGGAGCCAGGATAGCAAACCCACGTGTTTTTGCTGACGGGAACTTGGGTCCCCCTCGCAGTGCGGGTGCAGCGAGCTGTTTGGCTGATGCAGAGCGGAGTGCACGTGCTGGGGTGTACGGTTTAACCATGTCCTGGATGTAGGAAGGGCCAGATCCATTCACAGCATGGTACGCAAGTACCAGTGTCTTGAAGTGGATTCTAGCAGTTACTGGAAGCCAGTGAAGGGAGCGGAGGAGCGGTGTGGTGTGGGAGAATTTGGGAAGGTTGAAGACCAGACGAGCCGCTGCATTCTGGATGAGCTGCAGAGGTCGGATGGCACATGCAGGTAGACCAGCCAGGAGGGAGTTGCAGTAGTCTAGGCGTGAGATGACGAGAGCCTGGACCAGAATCTGCGCTGATGTCTGGGTCAGCTGGGGACGTATCCTCCTGATGTTGTAAAGCGTGTATCTGCAGCAGCGGGTTGTAGCAGCGATGTTTGCAGTGAAGGACAATTTGTTATCTAGGACCACACCCAGATTCCTTGCAGTCTGAGTCGGGGAAACAACAGAGGTGCCGATGTTGATTGTTAGGTCAAGAGTGGGACAATCTTTTCCCGGAAGGAAGAGCAGTTCAGTCTTGTCAAGGTTGAGCTTGAGGTGATGAGCAGACATCCACCGAGAGATGTCTGCTAGGCAAGCAGAGATGCGTGCGACGACCTGGGTCTCTGAGCGGGGAAAGGACAGAATTAGTTGGGTGTCGTCAGCGTAGCAGTGGTATGAAAAACCATGCGGGCTAATGACAGACCCGAGCGAGTTTGTGTACAGGGAGAAGAGGAGGGGACCAAGAACCGAGCCCTGAGGGACCCCTGTAGTTAATTGACAAGGGTCGGACTCGGACCCTCTCCAAGTAACCCTGTAGGTGCGGTCGTTGAGGTATGAGGTGAGGAGGGAAAGTGCAGTGCCTGAAACTCCAAGTTCTTGGAGAGTGCGAAGGAGGATCCGATGGTTCACTGTGTCGAATGCAGCAGACAGGTCCAGGAGGATGATGACAGAGGAGAGGGAGGCTGCTTTAGCAGTGTGCAGTTCATCAGAGACAGCAAGGAGAGCAGTTTCTGTTGAGTGACCTGCCTTGAAACCAGACTGGTGCGGATCCAGAAGGTTGTTCTGATGGAGATAACAGGAGAGTTGTTTAAAGACAGCGCGTTCAAGTGTTTTAGACAGGAACGGGAGGAGAGAGACGGGCCTGTAGTTAATAACATCAGACGGATTGAGAGTGGGTTTCTTAAGGAGAGGGTTTACTCTTGCCTCCTTGAGACTGTTTGGAAAGTGACCAGAAGTTAGAGAAGTGTTGATGAAATGGGTGAGAAATGGTAGAATATCAGGAGCGATAGTCTGAAGGAGGTTTGAGGGGATAGGGTCCAGAGAACAGGTGGTAGGACGGGCAGAGGTAACGAGGGTAAGAACCTCACTTGGAGAGAGAGGGGAGAAGGAGGTCAGTGTGTGGGTGAAGGGAGGGTCTGGTGACCCAGCGGTGAGTAAAGGTGAGTCAGAAAAGGAAGAGCGAATATCATCAACCTTTTTTTCAAAGTGGTTAACAAAGTCGCTTGACAGAAGGGAGGAGGGGGGAGGTGCTTTGGGAGGGTCCAAGAGGGTGGAGAAGATAGAAAATAGTTTTTTGGGATTGGAATAGGAAGATTGGATCTTATCTTGAAAGAAAGTGCTTTTTGCCTGAGAGATGGAAGCAGAGAAAGAGGAGAGGAGAGCCTGATAGGTTAGGAGGTCGTCATGGTGTTTGGATTTCCACCATTTCCGCTCTGCTGCCCGAAGGATGGTTCTATTAGCACGCAGTGCGTCATTTAGCCAGGGAGCAGGAGGGGACTGACGAGCCGGCCGCGATGTGAGAGGACAGAGAGAGTCCAGAGAGGATGAGAGAGTAGAGAGGAGAGTTTTTGCAGCAGCGTTTGGAGGCAGGAGTTGGAATGAGTCAGAGGAAGGGAGGGCTGAGAGCACCGATGAGGCAAAGGTAGAGGGGGAGAGGGAACGGAGGTTACGGCGGACAGGAGCAGAGTTAGAAGAGATTAGGTTGTTATGTTTGGAAAGGGGTAGAGAGAATGAAATGAAGAAGTGATCGGATGTGTGGAGCGGGTTTACAGAGAGGTTAGAAGTAGAGCAGTTCCTTGAGAATATGAGATCAAGGACATTGCCAGCTTTATGAGTTGGTGGGGATGGAGACAGTGAGAAAGCAAAGGTGGTTAACAGAGATGTTAGTTCAGATATCTTCCCTGTCTGGAGGTTGAAATCTCCGAGAAGTACAGCGGGAGGGCCAGTTTCAGGGATGTGTGAGAGGAGATTATCTAACTCCTCCAAGAAGTCCCCCAAGGCGCCTGGTGGACGGTAGAGAACAACAATGGTTAATTGTATAGGATGGGTTACTGTGACGGCATGGAATTCAAAGGTAGAAGGAGTGAAATTAGGTAGCTTGAAGAGGGAAAAGCTCCATTTGGGAGAGAGCAGGAGACCAGTGCCACCTCCTCTGCCAGAGGGTCTGGGTGTATGGGAGAAGGAATATGCTGTGGAGAGAGCTGCTGGGGTGGATGTGTTGGATGGAGTGATCCAGGTCTCCGTGAGAGCAAGGAAATCCAGAGACTGCAGGGAAGCGTAGCCAGAGATGAAGTCAGCCTTAGGGACAGCTGACTGGCAGTTCCACAGGCCCCCTGAAACGAGATGTTGGATCTCAGTGGAGCATGTGGGATAGACGAGAGCAGGCCGGTGAAATCGATTAGGAGAAACACGGGGCCAGTGATAATTGCGAGAAGACACATGAACAGGAATGCAGAAAATACACATGATTATAGCATGAGGGGCTAGAGAACCCAAGAGAATTGAATAAAACTAAATAACACCAGCGATACTTGGCGCAAGCAGAGTAGGATTTGCCTCCTCTTTGCCTCCCACGTGACTCCCACAGGACTCTTAATGTCTTTGTCAGTCTTTGACTCCCACAGGACTCTTAATGTCTTTGTCAGTCTTCGTCTGGCTGACGCTGAAGCTGACGCTCCAGGAAAACGCAACCTAAGATGGATACCTGATTGCTCAGTTCTCACAGCTTTGGGGGCACGCCGCTGTAATTAGTTAACTATTTTCTGCTGATGGGCGACAGCAGAGTCTTCCAACCTCTTGGAATGCACACTTGAGGGGCGTGACTCACTGAGACCTGAGTTACAGCTGCTGGACTAGAGCAGATCTGAGATTTTAAAATCTCTCAGAAATCGCCGTTTTAGCTACAATAACTACAGAACAATTATACAGAGTAGAATAAATGAAACAGAGAAGTCTATTTAAACAAGAATATAACTTACAGTGATTGCTGAGTCAGTATCGATAGTATCCTCACCGAGTCTGGATGCACACTCAGTTATTCTGATTTGAAATGCGCTATTTAAAATGTTTTTCGGCTGGGAAGCGTTATGCACTTCACGCAATCAGCAGAGTCTTCCAACCTCTTGGAATGCACACTTGAGGGGCGTGACTCACTGAGACCTGAGTTACAGCTGCTGGACTAGAGCAGATCTGAGATTTTAAAATCTCTCAGAAATCGCCGTTTTAGCTACAATAACTACAGAACAATTATACAGAGTAGAATAAATGAAACAGAGAAGTCTATTTAAACAAGAATATAACTTACAGTGATTGCTGAGTCAGTATCGATAGTATCCTCACCGAGTCTGGATGCACACTCAGTTATTCTGATTTGAAATGCGCTATTTAAAATGTTTTTCGGCTGGGAAGCGTTATGCACTTCACGCAATCAGCAGAGTCTTCCAACCTCTTGGAATGCACACTTGAGGGGCGTGACTCACTGAGACCTGAGTTACAGCTGCTGGACTAGAGCAGATCTGAGATTTTAAAATCTCTCAGAAATCGCCGTTTTAGCTACAATAACTACAGAACAATTATACAGAGTAGAATAAATGAAACAGAGAAGTCTATTTAAACAAGAATATAACTTACAGTGATTGCTGAGTCAGTATCGATAGTATCCTCACCGAGTCTGGATGCACACTCAGTTATTCTGATTTGAAATGCGCTATTTAAAATGTTTTTCGGCTGGGAAGCGTTATGCACTTCACGCAATCAGCAGAGTCTTCCAACCTCTTGGAATGCACACTTGAGGGGCGTGACTCACTGAGACCTGAGTTACAGCTGCTGGACTAGAGCAGATCTGAGATTTTAAAATCTCTCAGAAATCGCCGTTTTAGCTACAATAACTACAGAACAATTATACAGAGTAGAATAAATGAAACAGAGAAGTCTATTTAAACAAGAATATAACTTACAGTGATTGCTGAGTCAGTATCGATAGTATCCTCACCGAGTCTGGATGCACACTCAGTTATTCTGATTTGAAATGCGCTATTTAAAATGTTTTTCGGCTGGGAAGCGTTATGCACTTCACGCAATCAGCAGAGTCTTCCAACCTCTTGGAATGCACACTTGAGGGGCGTGACTCACTGAGACCTGAGTTACAGCTGCTGGACTAGAGCAGATCTGAGATTTTAAAATCTCTCAGAAATCGCCGTTTTAGCTACAATAACTACAGAACAATTATACAGAGTAGAATAAATGAAACAGAGAAGTCTATTTAAACAAGAATATAACTTACAGTGATTGCTGAGTCAGTATCGATAGTATCCTCACCGAGTCTGGATGCACACTCAGTTATTCTGATTTGAAATGCGCTATTTAAAATGTTTTTCGGCTGGGAAGCGTTATGCACTTCACGCAATCAGCAGAGTCTTCCAACCTCTTGGAATGCACACTTGAGGGGCGTGACTCACTGAGACCTGAGTTACAGCTGCTGGACTAGAGCAGATCTGAGATTTTAAAATCTCTCAGAAATCGCCGTTTTAGCTACAATAACTACAGAACAATTATACAGAGTAGAATAAATGAAACAGAGAAGTCTATTTAAACAAGAATATAACTTACAGTGATTGCTGAGTCAGTATCGATAGTATCCTCACCGAGTCTGGATGCACACTCAGTTATTCTGATTTGAAATGCGCTATTTAAAATGTTTTTCGGCTGGGAAGCGTTATGCACTTCACGCAATCAGCAGAGTCTTCCAACCTCTTGGAATGCACACTTGAGGGGCGTGACTCACTGAGACCTGAGTTACAGCTGCTGGACTAGAGCAGATCTGAGATTTTAAAATCTCTCAGAAATCGCCGTTTTAGCTACAATAACTACAGAACAATTATACAGAGTAGAATAAATGAAACAGAGAAGTCTATTTAAACAAGAATATAACTTACAGTGATTGCTGAGTCAGTATCGATAGTATCCTCACCGAGTCTGGATGCACACTCAGTTATTCTGATTTGAAATGCGCTATTTAAAATGTTTTTCGGCTGGGAAGCGTCATGCACTTCACGCAATCAGCAGAGTCTTCCAACCTCTTGGAATGCACACTTGAGGGGCGTGACTCACTGAGACCTGAGTTACAGCTGCTGGACTAGAGCAGATCTGAGATTTTAAAATCTCTCAGAAATCGCCGTTTTAGCTACAATAACTACAGAACAATTATACAGAGTAGAATAAATGAAACAGAGAAGTCTATTTAAACAAGAATATAACTTACAGTGATTGCTGAGTCAGTATCGATAGTATCCTCACCGAGTCTGGATGCACACTCAGTTATTCTGATTTGAAATGCGCTATTTAAAATGTTTTTCGGCTGGGAAGCGTTATGCACTTCACGCAATCAGCAGAGTCTTCCAACCTCTTGGAATGCACACTTGAGGGGCGTGACTCACTGAGACCTGAGTTACAGCTGCTGGACTAGAGCAGATCTGAGATTTTAAAATCTCTCAGAAATCGCCGTTTTAGCTACAATAACTACAGAACAATTATACAGAGTAGAATAAATGAAACAGAGAAGTCTATTTAAACAAGAATATAACTTACAGTGATTGCTGAGTCAGTATCGATAGTATCCTCACCGAGTCTGGATGCACACCACCATGTTGTGATTGGTAAACTGCTTAGAGATGTCCCGCCCCTTAGCCTATCACGTACAATGTGTTGGAGCACTAGCCAATAGAAGCGCGGGTGTTAAGTAGTGGTGTTGCTATGTCGCAGAAGCTGTAGAAAAAAGGGAACATACTATAAAGGACCATTTGAAAGGCTTTTTTCAAAACTATTATAGCATTTAAAACATATCAAATAAATGGAATATAAATATACGAAAATTAAGTACATTATGAAAATGACTATTTACTCTCAACGTAAAACAATATGTGCAGTATATCAGAATTTAAAGTGGCAGAGCGGTGCAGTTATATAACAGGTAGCATTGAACAGAATTGTGAAAAACATAGAGGAATGTGCAATAACAGTATGAAATATGGGAAATGGCTCACATGATGAAAAGTACCCAATAAGCAAAAGGCCCTAAAGTAAAGAAACATTTTGTGAAAATCATTTGACAACAGTTCACAACAACTTGTTGCTGGCAGCCACACTTTGCAGTCTTTACGCATTCATGTGGTGTGAGTTGTATACAGTCATTATTGAGTCCGACAATAAACCTTAAGTTAAAAGCCATTTTCTGCACAAAGCGTCTCGACAGCGCTCAGATGCTGGCACTGAAAGAGCAGAGGCTATCAATCCAAGCTGGAGTATAGTGGGAAAAGCTTTTTGAGCTGGCGCTGGAGCCCATTTGTTGAAGAAGGGTCTGTTTCTGTCAGCGCTCCTTATCATCCTGCCTGTTTGACCAGAGACAGACAGGAGCTGTAGCTGAGATATAGAGCCATGTAAACAACACCTTTATTCTCCTGGGCTTATCTAGCTAAGTCACATTGAGATCAAAAGTAAAACATTTGTTTATGCTGCAACAAATACAGCAAGTACAAAGAGATTGTTGCCAACATATACCTTTCTGTGAACATACTTTTCTATAAGGTTTAGGTGATATTTAAATTTATGATATTCTGGACCGTCTACAATAGGATTTGTTTTAATATAATATAAAAATATGTTTTTTCGACGTACCATACTATGATGTTATTTATGATGTTTTGCACAAACAACTCACAAACATTTTTATCTGATATTTTTGACATGCTATATCTTTTGTAATATTTTATTACTCTGCCATTTTTTCTGTCATTCTCGACATACTATTCTATGCCTTTTTTCAACATACAACACAATGACGTTTTTTTGTCATACTGTACCATACTATTGCGTTTTTTTCTGATACTTTCTATTTTTTTCAACATACTATACTGTAATATGACTTTTTTCTAATATCTTCGACATACTACTGTACTAAGCCTTTTTTTCAACACATCTTATCATGTTGTTTTTTTCTGATATTTTCGACACACAACAGTCGGAATTGTTTAAACATTGTTTACTATTAGGTTTTTTCGACATTACACTGACAAATGTTCTGTTATTTTCGACATAGTGTACTATGACAATTCTTTCAACATTACATACTATGATTTTGTTCTGATATATTTTTAACATACCATACTTTGGTATTTTTTCAGATTTTTTCGACAAACTAAAGAAGGATTTGTTTTAACACAGTTTGCTATTATGTTTATTTTTGACATACTATACTTTGAAGTTGTTTCACAACCTGAGAATTTGCCTATTTGGGAATTTATCATAGACATGAATTAAACACACCAAACGTTTCAGAATGTGCTTTATATACTAACAAATAACAATATACAGCAGTGCTATGACATATTATACCACAACTTTTATGAATGATGACATTTGAATGATATTCCACACCATTGGAATTGAATTACTTTCCATGACATACTTTATTTTAGCTCTCAAGCTAGCCCCAAAACATTATTATGGAGATATAGATATGGGGACATGCAAGCTCAATAACTTGAATGATTTTATCCTTACCACTTATCGCACAATCCCAACCCTTTTTATTTGCTTTCAACTAATCACACACTCCTTATCAGTGAGCGGAGGTTGCCCAGTGAAATGTAAACACATTATCTCCATGACAGCTGAGCAAACTCCATCCGATAGGGGAAAGTGTGCTGTGGTTTAAATCACAGGAAAATGTCCTTAAACTGGGATTGTTTTGTATTTCTTTTATATATTTCCAAATTCAAGAATGCACTTTTAAGCATATCTTATTTGTTATATCAACCACCCAGCAATACATTTATCAGAATTTCTTATAATAAATTTCAATCCTGAACAAGTAATTTCATTGTTCTCTTAGTTTCATGGCTCTCAGGCAAGATTTCCTAAGCAAACTAAACAACAAGGATTGTCATTTACTCACAGAGAAGATGCTGTAGATTGACTTCATTTGTAACAATTTGGTCCATAAGTAGCAACAAATTGACACATTGGACTCTAATAGAGTCTCCCAACAGCAGTGGGCTGGCTGTCGATACAGAGCGATTATCCTGTGGTGATGCACATTACACAGCAGCTGGGTCGTGGATGTTGAACTGGTTCGATGTTCAAATATCCTTACATTTCAAACTTCTGCCTTCCTTTGCCATTTGCAGCTGCCAGTGCGTGAAACCTCAAATGTTTAAAGGTCCCCTGTTATACTGTTTTTCATCAATATAGGTCTCAGATATATACAGAACCGGCGGCAGACATACGTCTCTGGGCAAGCATTTGATTTACCAGGGCGGGCCCACCCCGAAACGTACATTTCCCGGAAAATCTGAATTGTCAACGCGGGGGGGGGGGGGGAGGCGCTCGTGAATTGTTGTTACGGAAACAGAGGGGTTTTAGGTCATAGATTTTAGGTTGCCATAAGGCTGTTGACGGTCTTATTATAGGCTACATCCATTGGTTGGTTTTGTGGCACATTTGTATTGCTTTGCCAACTTGGACAAGCAGGCAGGCAAACTTGAGGAGCGCACACAGGGTGGAGTGAGGTTGAGCGATGGAGAGAAAGGGGGAGAGAGAGAGAGATTGAGAGAGATTGAGCGAGGCAGAGAGCGTGTGCAGCGGTCTGCTTGCGCACAGAGCCGGAGTTTGTGAGAGAGCTGGCTTGAGAGTCAATTTCTCTTCAAAATATAATTGATTGCCAGCCTCCCTTGTCCCTGGCTGGCTTGCTAGCTCGTTGGTAACGTAACCGATGTCTTCTAATGTGCCTGCATCTGGCGCTGAGTTGCCATATTCCTTTCATGAACCACTTCCTGATATCCATTGTTGCAGATAAATATAAATGATAATAGCCAAACTAACCTAGCAAGAGTAAACTGACAGGCGGCTGTGCCGCATCTCACTCAAAAACCCACACCACTCAACCCAGCGAAAAACCAGTCTCGCGCGCAGCCTTTCATTCAGAATTTCATAGCAAAATAAAAAAAATGATATTAAACTAATCTTTCAACATAGTTTGAAACAAAAGTAAATATTAGGACAAAACCCTACAAATAACAACCATAAACATAATAATCAAACAATTAAAATGTTAAAACTGATTAAAACAGCGGGCCCAAATCCTGGATGGGCGGGCCCGCCCATGACGCCGGGTCTGGATATATAGAAAACATGTCTCTGAAGTGTTTGGCTCCAAATACCAAACAGATCATTGTAGCATCCCATAATCCCCTCTGTTTCAGCCCTGTTTCAAAAGTGCTGATTCTCTGTCTGTTACTTTAGATGAAAATAAGGAGCCCCTCCCCACGCCCCTCTGAGAGAGATGTAGGTAAAAAGAACACAATGCTGCTCTAGGAGGAGATTCAGGTGATAAGGTGGGGGGGGGAGGGGGGGGGGGGTTACCTTGGTTTTTGGCTAATGGTTACACAAGCCAAAAAAATCGTTATGACATCATAAAGTGGCCAAAATCTGATCAGCTTATTTTCCGACAGGTTTCTATATAAGTGGATCAGGACAAAAAGTGAGCAAATCTTTTTTCTTGAAACTTTCCGAATCTCTTTACACAGAGGGGACACATGGTGATGTAGAAGAGACATGAAAAAGTGGATTTTGAATAATAGGTGACCTTTAAACCATAAACCTTCCTTTCTCTCTTTTCCCAGAGGCCCAATCCAGCGCCAACATGTTCGACTCCCTTTACATGGAGCTCTCAGCCTCCCTGGACCACGGGACCACGGAGCTGTTGGAGGCCGCCATTCGGTCTGCGAGGGGCGACTGCGTGGGCCCCGGCTGGACCGACGGAGACCCCGGTTCAGCCCGGAGAGAGAGCCTGACCAGCAGGGCCAAGCGCTTCCTGTCGGGGCTGGTACCGCGCTCATACGGTCGGGACAGGGACCGGGATCGGGGGCGATACCGGGAGATGAGCCGCCACCGGGGCAGCAAGATCCTCCGACAGAAGTCTCGCTCCTGCCATGACCTCAGTGCACTGTGACACACACACACACACACACACACACACACACACACACACACACACACACACACACACACACACACACACACACACACACACACACACACACACACACACACACACACACACACACACACACACACACACACACACACACACAAGCCTACACACAGACAACACTCCAATACATGCACACACACCAGATTAGAGGAGAAGGCAAAGTGTAAAAGATGGAGGAGTAGAAGAGGATTAAATGAAAAATATAAGGGAGGAGCAGATGACTCAATACAGGTACACTAAGGAGATGGAGACTAGTATTTGTGGGGAAGTTGGAGGGGGCATTGAGCAAGGATGGTGTAGGAAAGTGGAGAGAAAATGGGAAAGAAGGTTTGATAGATAGAGCCGAAGATCGTAGCACTAAACCTTTAATCTTCTTCATCAGTGAAACCAATTTTACAATTTACGATTTTTGCGAGAAAAAGCAGATCAAATGATAAGGAGGTGAGCTTGATTTGCAGCTCCAGCTAAGGTGAATCAGCGAGCGCTCATTACCTGATGAGAGCAGGAGAGAAACGATTAGCGCCAGAAGAGAGAGTCACATCAAGAAGCTGATTGGACACTTACTGTGGCGGACTGGAAGGGATGGGGGAGGCACAAATAAACACAAGTAGCACGCACTGATTATGTAGAGACTGATAGCAATCCAATGTATACCTATTGTGAATCTTGTTTTATAGCATGCCGAGTAGACGATCTAAGACATGACCCTGTAGGTTTTACAGTACATGATACTGGGTTTACTGTACCTCAGTGGCCAATAGCTAATGCACAATCCAGCTAGTGTCTCTAGCAATGCCATCTTAAAGGCATAACCCTTTATTTAATAATAAAAAATTAAAAAAAGAAGACCCCTTTCTGCGCATTTTTCTAGCCACAATCGTTACACTGCATCCATCTTTTGTGTCCCGTACCGATTTGGAAGTGTTTGATGATTCCAATGGCATACATTCATCTGTTATTTTTATACAAGGATAAAAACATCAGCGGCCAAGCCATATTTCCGCTTGGTGCACCATGAGCGATCAGCACAAAGAACCCTTTACCCAAGGAAGTGGAGCGAAAGAAAAAAGGTCAAAATGGCTAGAATAAGCGTTGTTGATCAGACTGAACTTTTCTTCAATAGACGCTGAGTCACTGAACGCTGGGATGTTCTTGAAGTAAGACAGACAAGAGACAACCTAATCTACCTGTGGCTGTTCAATGTTTTTCCTTTTTCTCTTTCTACCCGCTGGCATTATTATGATCGTTGAGATGTGGGGGGTGGCCACACAGATGACCAACAAGGGATTGTTCTGGAAACGTTTGGATAACTCATCAAGCGTGGCAGCGTCACTGACACATGCTCACCGCTTGTCACAGTCAACTAGGCACTCTTGTCTTTCAACTGAAATAAATTAATTTTTGTTTGACGTCCAAATTGATTTCCTTGTCTTTTGTTTGTGTTTTAAATAACAAGAATATGAAATGAATGTCTCATTACAGTTGTTTCTAGGAGGAGGGATTGCATGACAGGTCTTGACTCAGGTCCTCTCTAGAGACTTCAACACGACAGTTACTCCATTTATAACTAAGCTGCAAAAACATGCAAGTCAGCACTTTGTAACAAAATCTCAGGTTGAAAATAGATTGAATCATGGCTTCAAGATATGGAGAACGATCATTATGAGACATCTGTCAAGTTACTTGCTTAATGAGAATGTAAAAACCAAAATGTGTCTGCCGCTGATTCTCTACTGTACTCAATGGCTTTCCGGGTACTGCAGATTTAATCAGCATAGTTCCTAAAATGATTATACTCTTAATACAGGGGTGCCCACACTTTTTAAGCTTGGGAGCTACTTTTAAAATGACCACGCCCAAGTGATCTACCTACAGGGCCGCCCCTGCCCAATCTGTGTCGTGAGCGGGCAGGGGGGGGGGTGTTAGTGGACTAATTGCGCCGCATAAGCTTCAGATGAGGAGGTGAGGCCCCCTCATAACTGCATGAACCCGTATGGCACAATACAACTCAGACTGGCTTATCTGTTCGTCAATCAAGTGGCAAATGCGATAGTAAGGATGGATGATAGGCTCATTTTGAAAAAAAAAAAACTCTTGTTTTTTTTTCAATGCCATGCGATCTACCCACACTTCTCGTACGGTCGATCGCGATCGACGTATTGGGCACCCTTGCTCTAATAAGTTCAATAAAAGTGTATGTGTAAATATAATAAACCACATTTCATATTCAATATTCCTCTTTTCAACGCAACCGTTAACTGCAATCGTAATGCATTAGTAAAAGGCAAAGTGAAAGATATGAACCTACAGCGAAATAGCGCCTGAATTTACAGTGCATCTTGGCTTCGTGGTAAAAGATCTGGGATTGGAAGCTCACTGGTGTAGTTTATTTAAAACTTATGGTGGAGACAAACAAAACCAAAAGAGATTAAATATATTGACTTACTATAAGGTGGCCAGAAACAGTACTCCAAATGAATGATCATTTTGCCAAGTGTGTTAATAAGCTAATGTTGGCTAACAAGCTAGCTGTATCATCTTATAAAGTCATGATAGCCATTGTATCCATTACTTCAGATCACCTTAGAAAGAGGTTAGAAAGTGAAGTAAGTATTTTTAAACATAATCTGTTTAACACCAGTTTGTGATAATGAATAAATGAAAGGGACCATCAGCTGGTTACAACACAAAGGTTACAAAAATGGTGTGAATAATTTCCCAATGGAAATTCCATATAAAACCATTTTTTTTAATTAAGCACAGTAAAAAACACTTTTTCTTTAGGATACAACTGTCTAATTACGATTAGGGTCAGGGTTAGCAAACACTTATTTACTGTACACATCTAGCACTGGTCAACATTATTGTTCTTTTTAAGTGTTGTCTCTGGCCACCTGATGAATTTAAGTCCAATATTCAATATATTTTAGTTTGTTTTCTCTCCACCAAGTCGAGAAAAAAACGTACCCTAACCATATCAACTTATAAAGTAATTTGCCATTTGTCATTCTAATACAAATTGATAGAGCATGTTTAACCTACAACACATTGTATCTGTTTATACCACTTCAGTTAAGCAAGATATATGTTTCTTTGCGATTTTGGGTGAAATGTGCTTGCAGTAGGGTTTGGCTAGAAAACACTTAAAGTCTTTCCCTTTGGATACAATTTTCCACCTAGGGTTAGTGTAGTGGCCAAAATCCTATAGAACTAAAACAGCCGCTGAGGCACTAGTTAGCAGATCTTACGCAGGGCAATGATCATCCAAGTCCAGACAAGAACCTCCATTTGTGCATTTTATTCCAATAATAAAGTACAATGAGCAGGTTATATCTCTTTTCCTTAAGCCTTTCCTATGGCTTTCCTTTGTGTGGCTTGAAACACCCTGGTAAAAAACCGTTTGCCTACTAGTGCTCTGGCTCCCACCTCCACCTGTCTCCAATATATACAATTACACCAGGTGCTCTAATCACCCAGTGCCCAAAACATGCCTTCAAAATAAAAGCATAGAAACTACTTACTACTTATGACACTAACTAAGAATACATTTACAATAAACACTATAAACAGAAAGAAAATAAATGTTAAACTATTCAATAATATAAAGAGATATATAGCTCCAACAGTTAGGGTTGACACTAGGATTTCAGGTTTGATTTCTAACTATTGAACAAGAGTACCAACACTTGATTCCCTTCACTTGATTCAAACACTGAGTAAGTGCATTGAACAAATCAATGACTGGATATGTCAGAACTTTCTCTGAGCTTCAGTCTGCAATGTTCAAAACAACAGATAAAGCCAGAAATCTAGGTGTAGTCATGGACTCTGACCTGAGTTTCAACAGTCACATTAAACAGTTACTAAATCAGCCTACTATCACCTAAAGAACATATCTAGGATTAAAAGACTAATGTCACAGCAGGATTTGGAAAAACTTGTCCATGCTTTTATCTTCAGTAGACTGGACTACTGCAATGGTGTCTTCACAGGTCTCACTAAAAATATATATTAGAAAGCTTCAGCTGATTCAGAACGCTGCTGCTCGAGTCCTCACTAACACTAAGAAAGTGGATCACATCACTCCTGTTCTGAAGTCTTTACACTGGCTTCCTGTGTGTCAAAGAATAGATTTCAAAATACTGCTGCTGTTTATAAAGCACTGAATGGTTTAGGCCCAAAATACATTTCTGACCTCCTGCTAAATGATGAACCATCCAGATCTCTCAGGTCTTCAGGGACTGGTCAGCTTTCTGTCCCCAGAGTCAGAACTAAACATGGTAAAGCAGCGTACAGTTATTATGCTCCAAATATCTGGAACAAACTCCCAGAAACCTGCAGGTCCGCTGCAACTCTTACTACTTTTAAATCCAGTCTGAAGACTTTTCTTTTTGTCGCTGCTTTTAATTGAACTATTAACATCTTACACAGCACTGTAACTTTTATCCATGTATTTTTTCTTTTAATGTTTATTTTATTATCTTTTCTTTTTAATGACTGTTTTTAAATGCCATTTTCTGAATGTCTTTCATTTTTTGTAAAGCACTTTGAATTACCTTGTGTTGAAAGGTGCTATATAAATAAACTTGCCTTGCCTTAACATGATAAACCAAAGAAGCATTTTTAGTTCACCAAATGTAGTCTACAGAAATAATGGCACAAATAACGAGTCTCCCCCTCTTTCTGCTCCACCTTGCATGTATAGAGAAAGAAAAAGAAAGAGCTTGGTACCCTAAAGTCAATCATATGAGATTGCATAAGATTCTGATGCTGGTACAAAAACGATCTGGAGGAGATGGGAGGCTCTTGAGAGGATGGAACTGGCAAAGAGACAGAGGGGTTGATGGAGGGGAGTCAGAGAGAGAGAGAGTGACGGGGTTGGAGAAAGGCTTTGAGGAGTAATGGTTGCTTGGAGACAGTTGTCAAGGAGACGATGAGTCCTCAAGTCTCAAATGTCTTATATTTCTGATGATTTCCTGAACAGCCATTGTTTTGTTTGTTTTCAGTTCTCCCCCCAGCTGGTGAATGAGACAGGCACAATGGAAAGGTGAACTGTCCAAACATAGACAGGCTGGATTTCAAACAATACATCTCGCACAATGGAAAATAACACATAAAGCATTTCATCACCCTCAAACAGGTCAGCTAACCGTCAGATAATAGCATTCATTTGACAGCTGCACAGATGCCCGCTGGAAAAATTGAAAAACAGGGAAAATATGATGCAATCTCTTTTTGTGACACCCTTATCAGTCTCTCAAATCATGACAGAAACCCTCCCTCTCTGTGTCTTTCTGTCGCTGACTCATTCTGTAGGCATTTACTGAGATTTCTCAGGCAAAAGAATACTTCCATGAGCAGGGAAGCCGAAAAACCACCTACTGTGATCAGTGAAAGCCTGTCGAACTTGCTGCTCACTTTGCAACGAAGAACGTCTATTTTCAGTAAGCACTGTGCATATCTAATGTGATGCATAAGTATCTGAGGTGTGAGAGTAGGCATGTTAGTTAGCAGGTCATATTGGAAATAGTCTGTGCATTCTCACGTGGAGGCTGCAGTGATGGTGTGGTGCAGGAATTGATCCTAAACACTGGAAATTAGTCAGCATTTTACCAGCATTTGAGTCAATGTTTTTTTGAACATGTCTCGGATTAGATGTCTGAAATAAGATATGTGGATAACACAAGCTTAAGAGACTTTCATGTTTTTGTTCTACGGCATAAAATACGTCACTAGACACCCCACTCGTGATTGTCCAATGCTGTAAAGCGACCAAATAAGACTACAAAACGTCAGAATGACACACATTAGTCGCCGTTAGCTTAGCGGAGTTGAAGCGGAGCCATGCCACCGTGATGTAGGTCTTTTGTAGCTTATAGTTAGTTTTTACACTTCAATAATCACAAAGTGGTATTTATAATTGGAGATTATCTTGCTGATCAAAGTGTGTCAGTATCATTAACGTAAAATAATCATAAAATGTAACTCTGAAACTCTTTGGTCAAGGGACGACTTGCAATGCTAACTTCCGGGTTGGCCTAGAAACATACATCATGACTGCAGTCTACGGTGTACCCAAAAGGTAATTCTTCCTCTGCTTTGTCCGGAGTGACACAGATCAAACATGCACAGAGCTATAATAACCTACAACAACAAAAGGGACTGAATAAGCCAGACGGATCTTGCTTGAATATCACGCTCAGAGGCAAATGTCATTAAAATTGGCTTTGAGCAAACCAAGAATCCAAGAGTGAAAGAAAAGGGCAAGTGGTTGTTAAAGCAAGGACAAATCAACAATCATATAACAGACTGAATGCCTTGTGCAATGCTCCCTACGTCTCCAGCAATGTGGATTAATAGCAGGTCAAAAGGTAAGGGGGAAAATATGGCGAACTATAACCAGACTAGCATTGATTTTAGCTGAGCTCCCATGGAATGGATGGAATGGGAATTGTGTTGGATGTGCAATGCATCAAGTCAAACTAGGGTTGTAATTTCAGAATAACAGCAGGAACATGACCGTACATAGCTAACACACAAAACCACAAATGGTATTGTCAGATAGTTTAAGGAAAATGTAAAACGAGGATGTTAGCTTAGATTAGCATGAACACACATAAAGTGGCGGGAAACAGTTAGCCTGGCGGTCTAACTCTGATGCTCAATAATTAACATGTTATATCGGGATTCTTCAAGCTGTACCAAAAATGGCCATATTGGGGGGAAGAAAATGTCAGTGATGTGAGCACAACAAACAACATTAGAAGTGATTGAGAGAACAAGGGATTGGGGTATACTGTATGTTCCCTGGGTGCTCATTGTAAGATATTGCTGCAGTAAAAAAAAAGAAAAAATAACAAAGGAGAAGGATGTTTCAAAGCAGTTTTTAAAGGTAAAAATCCATTCAGCAACTGTGGAGATACAAAAGTCTTAAGTCAAGATAAATGTCTTGCCAGTGTAGATTTGAAGGAATATGGCAATATCATTATTTGGCTATAAATAGGGGATTTATTGATCACACATGAACCATTTCACCAAAGGTAAAAACATATTTATGAGAACAGAAGAGCTTGCTTATCGCCCCTGTTTCTAGTCTTCATGCCAAGCTAATCCGTCTTCTTGCCCCAGCTTATTTTTTACATTTGACATTTTTCACAAGATCTCAGTACACAATTTTCTAACACAATGAAAAACACTTTTGTTACTAATAAGGTTAATGGTTCTTTCTCTATGCATGTTTCACCTTACCATCAAGTTTCATGAAAGTGTATTAGTTTCTTTATAGTTTATTCAGCTAGTAAGATAACCTCCTTCGCGGAAATAATACTGTGTTACAAAAAGCAAAGTTTGTTCTGAACAAGGTGCATAGAGAAAAAGTGCATTAGCTCAGTAATTTAGGAGATTTAGGTATAAGCCAAAAATCTATGGAGCCTGTTCCGCACAACCACACATGTTGAGCCAAGTCATTTGATGTAAGACCTAGATTGGTTTGAAAACAGACTGTCAGTGTAATACGATGGAGAGTGCTGTTATCTCCTGATGAGCAGCCGCCACTAAAACCCATTTGATTAAGGCCTTTCATGCAATGCCGAAACTAAATCATACTTCATCAAACCGTGCATCACTAATACACTCTGCAATTGGCAAGAATTTGAAAGATCTGATAACACAACAATGACAAATATTGTATAGATCCCCAGGGAAATGGGTTTCGTGACGGAAAATACAAAAATGAAAATGAAAAGAAAATGTTTTTTGTGTAAGTTAAATGTACGAATCTGCAATAAAATTTGAATTAAGATATCACATAAAACCAAGAATTTAAAGCATACATTTCCAATAAAAACTAAAATAAAGAAAAATGAATACAATACATGCATAAAAAAGAAACTGGGGAATATTCTTGTTTCAGAAGTCAACAGTTTAAGAGATAAGTAAATGTTTTGCTCACAGAGAGAAATGAATGCACATTCATTCATGATCTATTCATATTTTCTTAATTATGCATTATTATATAATTACCCATTTGTGATATGATCATTAGCAACAGGAATTCATTATGTGTCTTGATGTAATTCATGTAATACATCATTATATTAGCATGGGATTTGAATCATAATTCTAAAGTGTAATAAGACAATCTTTTGCGACTAGTTTATAGTTTGTATTCTGCAGGAGGAACATTTACAAAACAAAACACGAAGAGTCAGCCTGTGGAGAGACACACTGTGATGTTGAGTTTATAAAAAGATAATCGCTTTTCCTTCCTTTGATCACTTCAAACAAACTTTCATTCAGCTAAATTATATTGAGGTGTATCTCAAAACCCAAATATGATTTAGTCATAGTTCAATACTACGTCACAAAAGTATGGAAAGATATGTTTTCCTGATATGTGGATCCTTTAAATATTCTAATTGGCTCTATGTTGTCTCGTTCTTTTTGGGTAAGAAGGCATGTAACTGTGACACCAAATAAAAACACTGTTATGATGTAATCCAATGCAATGCAAAAACCTGCATTGTAATTTGTGTAAAAATGTCCTCTTTAAGATTAAAACGTAATGAAATACTTTATATTCAGAGAGATAATTCAATGTTTCACTCTGGTGTTATTTACATCAACTACACACTCGCCTTAGTGGAGGAGTTTTCTAAGCAAAGTGGCACCATGCAGCAGTGTGGGGTTTGATGCCTTGCTCAATTACCCCTCGGCAGTGCCCATGAGGCAAGATGGCACCTCTCCAACTACCAGTAAGCACTTTGTATTTCGGTCCGATTGGGACTTTAACTGGAAACCCTTTAGTTCAAAAGCAAGTCCCTGCTAGTGCCACCCAAACACAAAACACTTCCAAACAAAATTCTAGTAATGTTAATGCTCTGCAAAGTTTGATAATCCAGAGGGAGTTTCTCTCCCACACACTCCCCCGAAACACTTCCATTGGACTCCTTTGTTTTCGTCCGTAACATGGTGACATCACTATGTAACAGTCTCTCTTCTGGCTAGTGCTCCAACACTTTGTACCTGATAGGCAAGGGGCGGAATATCTCTAAGCTGTCAACCAATCACTACAGAGCCGGCCAGCTAACCAATCAGAGCAGACTGGGCTCTATCTTTCTTTCCAAAAGAATTCTGCAATAAAAAAATTAAGGAACTTCATGTAACCTGGAGTTTCACCATTACCATACAAAATCAGACCAGTGTTTGAAATAATTAAGTCTTTAATTGTTGATTTGGGTTCAAATAATGCTGGTAGAATTGTGCCACAGGAGGTTTTCTATAAGATGGTGTATACCGCACATAAATGTAGTCGCTAGTATGGCTTCTGTATGTGTTCTGATCAACGTGTTAATAAAAGGGTTTGGTAGCCTTTGTTGTTGACAGACAACACGAGTCGTCTGGCAGCGAGGCTTTTTGGCCCTGGACCTTCTATCTACTGGGAAGCAACTCCCAGGATAAAGGCCTTCTATACTCAAATCAATATGTAATCACGGATCCCCTCTGTGACTAAGCTAATGCGCCTCCCACAGTGCTGCGAGACAAAGAGCTCACTGCTGAGGCTCAGGGCTCTTCCTAACGGCCGGAGTTTGGTTATGTTTCAGTTGAAGAAATATAAGAAAGCATTCAGCGGATCCCAAGAGTGAAGCTTCAAAGATTGTCTATTTCCAGACTCCTTTGTTTACTTCAGTAAACATTTGTTTTCTATTGGCTAGCACAATAGTACATTGTTTGTGGTTTCAGACAGAGGGTGAAAAGAGGTGCTGCAGCACAGGCAGTATGAGAAAAATAAAGCACTTGTTGATCATTGAAGCATGGACACGTTTCACAGTAGAGGCACAAAATACAAATATGAACCTGAAAATTTGCATATTATGTTATTTGGGAGGGGAAATATCAGTCTGAGGCGTTTTAGTGGGGAAGAATCTCCCTTGTGATTTCGGCCTTTGCAGACCATTTACACGGAAAAAAAACCTATATAAAACACACTACAGGAAAGAGAAAACCCCAAAAAGCACAATACGCCCCTTCAACACGAGTGCCTACATGCATATTGTACTATTTTGTTTTTTATCATCATTATAATTCATAATTACATGATGTATGTTGACTCTCTCTTTGGGTCAGTGTTTTTCTAAGTGACTTTACATTTACACATTTGAGCCAGTGCTGCTCTACTTATTAAAGAACCATTTGGCAAACATGACTGAGAGTAAACACTTCACTAGCACCCTCTAGTGGCCATGATGCTCCTGACACCAATAGTACAGATAAAAACATAAACACATTTAATCTTTAACGTATTAACTCTTTAATCCATATCAATGACAACCATTACTTTTACTCTGCTTACTTTAGCACAGTTATGTGTGTTTTTCTGTTAATATAAGTAATTAAATATTTACTTTTGTGTAGCAGCTGTGGCAGAGAAGAAGCTGTGTTGCCAACTTGTTTACTTTCTATCTAGATTAAAAGGTTATAGACCCAAGGCGTAAAAAAACAACTAAACTCCCAGTGAAAAAAAACAAACTATAAACCTTCATCGTTAAATTGAGTAGAATTACCTTACAGAATAAAATGTTTGCGTTTTAGATAAGGGTGCCCCCTTTTGTCCGGTACTAACTTTTTGGATAGATTTTGATCCTCAAGGTCTTACTAACCAAATCTGGAGTCGATCGGATTGAAACTGTAGGGGTTCTTTCAGATGTTGGGCAGGAAAAGTTGCAAATAAAACTAAATGTATCCGACTTCCTGATGTGTTAAGACTCCTTGGCTTTTTTGTGTATCTCACCATGCTTCACATGCCCACAAATGTTCAGATTTGTATGTGAAAGTAAAACGAGGGACTGCTTGTTAGCACATTTGCATGGGGTGCTATAGAACCATTTTGCTTGCACCGATTATGACACCGTCCTGACAAATGTGCAAAAAACATCCAGCATTTAAGCATGTTAAGCCCATCAAGCAGCATCGAACAATTTCAATAGGTCCTCCACTTCGACTGTCTGTGCTCGGACCATAATGATATATCCATGGTGAATTAACTCCTACAAAGCACCCTCGTTTCCTTTGCTAATGTGAGCCATGCTTTTTTTGTGGATTCAAAAATGAGCATACAAAAATGTTTTATGTAAATGTAAAATGTTTATTTTCGTATCCAACTAATTACATAAATATGTATTTGTTTTACTCAAGAATGTCACTGAAGAGCTTCCGCTTCTTGGACTCGCCGCTCTGTATTTCCTGCCAATGGCCTCTCCTGTGGATGTAGTGGGAGAGGGCAAATTTGGCCCAAACATGGCGAGCAAACTGATCTGAGCGCAGCCTGCTATCACACGACACTGGAGGAGAATCACACAAATCCCAATTAGAAAAAACACATGTGTGCAAGTAAATATGATAATAAAAAAAAACACCTCTTAAATTCAGGATGCATGCGATGATTTGTTACCTAATTCCTGAGCGATGTTGTGCCTGTGAGTGACCGAGGCGCTGTTCCAAACGGCTTCCAGCACCCGACTCCCCAACCTGGAGCAGGCCATGGGGACAAACTGGCCCTGGAGGGAAACACGATCAAATGCAGAGACAGTGAGGACTGGGTAGATAAAGTCCCTGTGTAGTTCATAATGTTCAATGTGTTCTTTACAAGATACTTTCAGGAGGAAATATTCCAGAGACTTTAAAACGTACTTTTAAGGGAAATCCCAGTTTCATTCTTGCAATATTTTTTATTATAGATTTGTTTCTTTTTATTCTATAGTGACATTTAACATTTTACTACTGCTCACAAGTCAATGCAGGTGAACACACCAATATGTTAAATGGAAATGTACAACATATTGTTTTAATAATGATTGGGATGTTCTGTATTTATAATTAATATTATTTATATATGTAGGCGATATGTTTATTTTGTTCTTTAAAAAAAAGAATATAAAAAAAAACCATTTCTTTTTCAGATTTATGGCATACAACATGGCATGTTTTTGGTTTTCCTTATACTGCCTGTAAAGGCATACCACACATATACAGAAAGTAACATATTCTGGTGTATGCTATTGGAAACATGTAAGTGGTGACAGAGATTTTCTCCTGAATTATGTTCATATTTTTTGTGAAGGAAAATATTACAATGTTCCATTCATTGGTCTTACAATTTGCAATTTTTAAATACATTTGAGATATTTATCGTCTTTCTACTTCTATGTAGGAATTCCCAATATCCTTGCACCTACAGTATGGAATGTGTGTATAACTAGAGTGGGAGAGAGAAGAGCTCTCGGGGTTGTTTCAGTGTCAGCAGCAGCAGCAGCAGCAGCAGCAATGTGTTCTGTCAGTGTCACTCTGGATGAGGCCATGAAGGGAACAGCTGGAACAGTGGCTGCACCTAGCTCTGCACCGCACACCAACACTAATGTTTAGAGCAGGGGTCGGCAACCCCTGCTGGCACGTGGCACCGTAACCAGTGGCACACTAGGAATAAGTGGAATAAGTGTGCAAAAATATTTAAATTGTATTTTCGGATCCTGAACGAGACCGCCGCCAGAGCGCGTCTCCCCGTTACCTGCAGAAGGAAGCCATGCACGCAACGCAGCCCCGCTCTCTTTATCTCCAGGTGACTTTCTGCCGCTTTCCTCCGTGGTGCAGTGGTGATCGTTTCACCGCGGAGGAAAGCACTTCACTAATTGCAGTACCCATAAGGAGCTGTACAAATGACGCAGTTTTTGCGTGGCTGTGTATTTAGTTGAAAGCCCAGTGGCGATCTGCTCATCTGTTATCGAAATAATATGCTACAAAGGGGCGGACTGTCCATCTGTGTGTTGAACTTTCCTGTCGGCTCCCAGACCGTAGTCGAGGAGGGCAGAAGCAACAAGCTTCAGGTTCAATAACCCACTTTAGAGAGAGGCGAGCTCTTCTTGGGAGGCCGTTGCATTTATTTAGCCGTTCTTCTGTTTCACAAAATAAATCACAGACCTCTGTTTTTCTGCTTTCTCGTTTCACTTCCAGAAACATACACACGTTCCCTCACTGTCGCTCTACCATCCACAAACACACATGCACAAGCCGCACCCCTCTCTCTCTCTCTGTTAAAGGGACAGCGATCTTATCTAACTCTGACTCCTAATATCATAACATGTGTGTTCTGGAGAATCACAGAATGGACGATCGTCCTTATTATGCCGTTTAAACCAATTATTTAAATGTGTTTGTTAAATTCGGCATCGTGTAAGTTGCGACACTGCGTCCCCGCAGCGAGGCTCCCCCGCCCTCCTGCTGATAGTTGACGAGCGTCAAGCTCCTCAACCACCCCCCCCCCCCCGTTGATAATTCTCGATAGTTGGCACGCTGATAAATATATATTTTTTTAAATGGCACTTCATATCAAAAAGGTTTAACGACCCCTGGTTTAGAGTAACAATTTGGCTGATGTCCAATGTAGATGTCTTTTTTTTTTCGGATCAGGGGAGCCCCCACTGCAGTCAGCATGTCGTTGTGTCCCTGGGCGAGACACTTCACTCCAAATTGCTCCTGTGGGGATCGCCCACAGTATTGCTTTGGATAAAAGCGTCTAACAAGTAACATGTAATGTAATGTCTTCCTGTTGATTTTCTTTTTTTATTTATTATTCTTTAGTGCCAGGGAAATAAATTATCTTTTTATAAAAAAGTTTGCATTTGATTTTAGTTGTCCTTTATAATCCATATTTACCTGTCATTTTTAGATTTTCATAAAATACATGTGTAATGGTATTACGTTTCTTTTCATTAAATTAAATTGTTTTTTAACGAAATACACAAAACGTAGGTATTGGGACTTTTGTCAATACATCAAAAAATAAGAACAGTTTATATCAGTGGTCCGACGTAGGAAACTGCGAATGGTAACTGCCAGCAGCTCAAAGGAAAGATTCTCATGTTGTGACAGCTTTTTTTTCTTTAATATTCCCATAATGCCCCTATAGTGGTACCTCCAGTCTCTTCAGGATCTTGCCCCTCCCCTTGTCGCTGGAGGTGGTGATGAGGGCCTGCAGGACGTGGCTGCCTGCGGGGTCCGAGGCCAGCGTCAGGAGGTCAGCGGGGGTCTGAGTGCGCAGGCTGCTCAGGAGGAGCGAGCGCTCCTTGAACTTAGCCAGCGACTGGACCAGCCGGGAGCCATGGTAACAGATGGAGGTCAGGGGGACCTGGAAGTAAACGAGAACAAAGTTTATTAAACGAAAATATGCTGCAGTTGTCAAAAGTGGTTGGTCGATGCTCCACCTTAGTGTCTGCAAAAGGTTGGAGTTCATGCCAATAAATCATGTTATAATAAAGTACAAAACCCTCAGATTTCTCTTACCAGCTTGTAATGCATTTCTTTATCACAACACCACACATATGTGTTGTATCTCCCCATAAATTACAAGTAAATATAATAATGGTAAGAATCTGCGCCTTATTTACTGGAGGAGGTTGGAGTCAAACTTGGTAGTGTGATTATTTTTGCGTTATTTTTTTAATTAATTAAAGCAATAATTATTACACTGCAAGAATCAAGTGCCAAATGATTGGATCATTAGACACTTCTGGATCGTTTACCTCTGTCTGGATGTTGCCCTCTGCTGTCTCAGAGTGGTAATACACCTCATAGGTCATCAGAGACATGAAGAGAGGGAGGCAGCTGACGTGGCGGGTGCCGGGCTCAGCGCAGTGGAAGGCCTGAGAGGCAAAACAAAAAGGGAGAAATCCATCAAAATGTTATTATGTTGATTTAAGACCCAGAGGGGCTGTTACATCTTCTTTACGATGACGCTTACACGGAGGAGGCACTGAATCATGTCTTCCTGTTTCTCTCCACTTTTTGCACAGCTCTCGGCCAGTTGGACAATCACACCCATGTGTCCCGCGGCCAAGATGGCCTCCACGCCTTGGATCAACTCATCAAACAACTTCAAGAACTACGGAGAAAGAGGAGGGGAAAATAAGAGTCGTCCTTGCAATTACGCTACTTTAATCCTGCCCCGTGTGACATGCAGACACAATGACCAACCATTGTGTGTTTGGCCGAGGCTGCGGTTAGCCTCTGGATGGGGAAGTTGGCGATAGAATGGAGGGCGAGGTCAACCAGGTGACCCTTGAGGTGGTTCTTGTAGAGGTCCCGGAGGAGGGCCTTGTGGGAAAGCTGTATGATCATCTCAACAAGGTGGCTGGAGGCCTGGTCTTTGAGAAAGACCAGAAGGGGACTAAAAGGCAAAAAGAAAACAGCAGTTACATAACGTGTCACGGTGTAGAGACTTATTCCTGGACTCAAGTGGAAATGGCCCTTCTCTGACCTCACTCCTGGAGCGGCGCTACGACTCGTCAGGTACCCCATGATGCGTTTGAGAAGCTGTTTGCAGAGTTTCGGACGTTTTCTGTGACTCACGGTCAACATGGTCTGGAACACTGCGCTGGCTACAGAGTCTGTCACACTGACTGAGAGGGAAACAGACCCAAGGGGAGAAAACACGATTTTCACACATTTCTGCCCATTTTAGAAGTGCATTCTGGCAACACAACAAAGGTCAGATTTACGTTCAGTCTTTCTCACTCAAGCACTTTGTGTGTGTGTGTGTGATAAATCTGCCATGTCAACATTAGCCTATTGCAGATAATGTTTATGCTTACAAATATATATTTAAGCTATCCATTTACATGCACAAAAACCTTTACACAGGGTTCATACACTTTTTCACCAATGATTTTCAATGACTTTTACAGGACCTCTCCATGACCTTTACCTCATTTTCCATGACCAAAAATTACTCTTTCTCAGCGGTACCACTGAAACATTTGTATTTTAACATGGTAAGCTGGAAAATAAGGTCTGCATATGAAACATGTTTTGCCTATCTAAAACAAATCAAATAGTAGGCTTACTAGCTCCTACAGGCTAAAGCCACTGTAGACTAGAGGGCTTGATTGTAAAAATCTCTCACCAGCAAAATACCTCGTCAGTTAAATGCCATTTTACGTTTCATTACTACACAGTATTTATTATCGTTATAGTATTACTATTTCGGCAATTCGATAAAATATAAATTATACTTGATGCAACTTTAGTTACATTTCCATGACTTTTCCAAAACTTTGGGAAAAATATTGTTTTCCATAACTTCTCCAGCGCCCGGAATTTGCCTTTTGAATTTCCATGACTTCTCCAGGTTTTCAATGACCGTAGGAACCCTGTATACAACACACTACAGGAAAGGTAAAACGCCAACAAGCATAATAGGGCCTCTTTAATATCTACTTGAGTCAATCTGCTGTTGGCCAGGAGAAGAAAAAACCATCTTTTTCATGTTAAAGCCTTCTTAGATACCAATCTTTTGATAAGGATCTATAACGATGTCCCCGCAGTGCATCTTTCTGTGTGGTATCAAAACACTGTATTAAATATAGATATTTTTAAAGCTATTTTACCCCTGCCGATCTCCAGTTAACACCCCAAAACAGATGCCCTTTGCTATACAGGTATTTGCTTTCTGTGATAAAGTTCACCATAATAGGAATACACTCTCACGAGGATTCAAAACTTTCATGACAAATGACTCACGATTAACGTTGTCTATCAGCGTGTCTGTGAGGTTTTTCATCTCGTACCAAAACGATGTGGGAATCTCAAAGTCTGTCATCTGGGGAACAACGTTACGGTTTTTCGCACCTGGAGAAAAACACGACAAAAAAGAAAAGGTGAACACAAGCTTAAAGCAACACGCCTCTATGTGTAGAGTTCACTAGAATATATAACACCATTTGTTTGACTCACAAAAAAAACCTTACACATACATTCTTTGTTTTGTTTTAGTACAAGTAGGGACAAACTAAGCCAATAAATAAACAAATAAAAATGAATTTAATATAAAACAGAGGAAATAAAGACATTTACAAAAAACGGCATAAACCGCAGTGTGTGTGTGTGTGTGTGTGTGTGTGTGTGTGTGTGTGTGTGTGTGTGTGTGTGTGTACCTGGACGGGTCTCAGTTCGCAGGGGTCCGAGACAGCCTGACAGCACGTGTAGTAGTGTGCGGACCACGTGGGAGCCGTGAACATGTTGGATGAACTCTGCAATGCTGGCTCTCACAACCTGACATAAAGACAGCACTTGGGCCTCCAACAACCCCCCCTCCTCCTCTTCTTCTTCTTCTTCTTCTTCTGTGGTAGCTGCCGTTTGTGAGAGCTCTAAAAGAACGAAACAAAAGAGACACAGAGCAGAGTTATTATTGAATTTGATCCGATGAAACTTTGTTTCTTTGCACTTTTTATATATAAAAAGGTTAGACGAAGTGCACCTAAAAAACAATTAATAAAAGCTGATACAAAATTGATCAAATAAAAAAGACAATACTAACCGCCCCTCCTTTCCCAGGTAGTATACAGACTTTGTTTTAACTTTAGCCATGATTACAAGGCCAGTAGCAGAAGACCTGAGAGTTCATAAGTTAGAGAACGATGGGGCTTGAGTCCTCACTAACACTAAGAAAGTGGATCGCATCACTTCAAAACGTTATACTGGCTTCCTGTCCGTCTACTACACAGTTAAACTGAGCCCGGGTCATCAGGAGACACGTGGAGCTGTGTTTCTTCATCTCAACTTGTGCCATGTTTCCTGGTGGCTACAAAGCTTTGTTCCACTACAGATCGGAAATGACAGCTCTTACTGGATATCTGTCGGACTGCACTCTCCACCACGTGGCCGCCACACTGGTCACATGACACCGCCTTTAGCTCCGATCCGGACTCTCCGCCCAGTTCGGCCAGCACCTCGGCCACCTGGTCGGGCCTGCAGAGCGGGAGCAGCCGCTGCAGGGTGAAGCTTCCTGTACGGTCCATCGCCACCACAGCAGCTTTCCCTTTCACCTCTGTGAGCACGTTCTCCACAAACATCTCTGTCGGAGAAATAAATAACACAAAGCATGAGTTTGCACAAATGATGGAGCTTTAGAAGTCGTTGTTTGACTGAAATATGAACAATTCTTCAACCGTTCGATTGGTGATCTATGTTAACTCTACATTTACTAAATTGGCCATAGCAGATTATTCAAGAGTGCACTTTGATAGTCTGTTACTTTATTTGATTATATGTTATTATAAATAATTGTTATTGACCATACTATCATGATAAATACACTTTAAATTATTTAAATGCTTTAGAAACTCAGTTTTGTATTGCAACACAGATTGGACAACGATCGCCGGAATCAGTATCGGCTGATACCGAGTTAAGCTTGTTCCAGAGGTAAATGAAATAGCTAAGTGTGTTAGGTCTAACTCTTGTGTGCTTCGCTCCGCCCACCGGTCCCTCTCAGCGGGCGGAGCTGCAGGATTTCTGCTTCACACACGTTGCATACCGCTATTTTACTGTCTTTTTCGGACACTTTAAAATACTGCCAGACCGGTGAAGACATTTTGGCGAGCTTGTTTTGCCGCACACAGAGAAAAGTGTCATGTATTTTACTTCATGTGATCGGCTCTCCCGATCGGCATTTATAGAGAGCACCGACCGATCGGCAGAGAGTGAATATCGGCCGATCGATCGGAGCATCCCTAATTATTTTGTATATCCTTTATGTGTTAAATATTGAATAACATAATCATAAAGGCGCCATGCATAAATAAAAGGTTAAATACACAAAAAACACATTTTCATTAGGCTTGGGATGGTATGAAAATGACTTTTCAGATTGAACCTGTCTAAAATAATTGTAAAGTAAAAATAAAAGGTTAATCAACATATTTATAATGCATCCCCTATATCTTTTAAATATCCTTTAGATATTAAAATATAGTAAAGTAATTATGTATTAAAGTTTTTTTTTCTCTTTTTAAAAAAAAAAGTAGCAACATTGTTCGAGTCTGTTCTTTTTTTGACACGATCATATACACATATATTAGGCACTTTTGCACAAAGAGCAAGTCACTCCAAAGTGACCTGATAACTTGCTTTGCTTTATTGCTCCATCTCCTACTTGTTTCATCTGAATATTATAATCATTCCTGTTTGAACAGTGATGTCAACTTCCACCACACACATTGGCAGGGGATTTTTCTCCCAGTCCTCTGCTTGATCAGAACTGCTGAATCATAATCTCTTACCTCTCTCCTCGCTGTCTGCAAAGCCTTCTCCGAGTCTTTCCCCGACTCGGCGGAAGTAGCCCACACTCAGGGCGTCTAGAAGCTTCCTGCCGCCGTCTCCCTGTTCTCCTTTCGCACCTCCCATCCTCTTCTTCTCTCCTCCTTCTTCATCTTCACCTGTGTGTCTCCTCTTTGTGACCCCCCCTTTCTGTGACATCCTGTCCTCTGTTTTCGCCAACATAGCTTGGACCTTACACCATGGAGGTTGCAAGGAAAATGTCTTGGTGTTCTGGCAGAAACTGGGAAGGAAAACGTTAAAGAATTATTAGGATTTGAAGGTCAACACTACAGTCTCATATTTGTAATTGTTGGTTGACTGTGTGTTTTAATAGGAAATGAAATAAACAAACAGGACACAACTTTAAATGAATATAATTGAAACTATGCTGCCAGTAAAATCTCAATTATTTAGAATTGTCATTATAGCAGCTTGTTTAAACGTATACTGCAGTCTATGGTTTAAAGAAAGGCATTGCACATCATTTTGAAATGAAAAAGAATAGAAAATAACCAAACATAAAATATAAACATCTCAAATAAGAAAATAGAACTAAACTAAAAAGTAAAATGTGTAAAAGTGGACCGTGACACTTGAAGGGCCAAATTACAGCTAATAGTCTACAATTTAAATTTTAAAAATTGTAGACTATTATTATATCCTACTTTTAAAAAGTAGGATATAATTCACATTAGGTGTGCAAGGAATGGCATATAAATGTACAGTGTGAAGAAGGTCCACAAGGAATTTGAGTAACAGATATACGCCGAATTAACTACTGTCTACCAATGATTCAGAAACGCCATAAGTCTTGCCGATACGTGCTAGCAAGTATTTTAACATATTCTTCAATAGGAGTGTGGCTCGTTAAAGACGAGGCTGTAGCTGAGAATGATACTGTGCCAACTTCCCGAGGCACACGCCAGCCCGATGTGTTGAAAACATTAAGCACACTTTGTTCAAAATGTGTATCGAAACAAACTTAGTTTATGGATGGCAAATTCATTTTAGTTTAACTCACGTGTGAAATGTGGTGACCTAAGAGTGATGTTGTGGACGCCCAGTGATGACGTAGAGCTACTTTTCTTCTTCTTCTTTTTGGAAAATGGCAAACAGCATCTAGGTGCATACCGCCACCTACTGTACAAGAGGGTGTATCAGCATCAGTGTTGTGAGGGTAACTTTAAAATTGTATCTGAAATACATTTGCTAGTTATCTGGAAAAAATTGAATCAGTAACCTGATTTTAGTATCAAAATATAATTTAACCTCATAACTTTCCGTTATTTTTGGATTACCTTGAACTCAAATGAAACGCCAATAAATGAAAGAGAAAATAAATATCAGAATAAGTTTTATTGCCAAGTAAGTTAACACATATGAGGAATATCTATTTCTTGGTGTTTTTGGTGCAAAAATAAACATACATACATCAAAAATAAAACAGTAATACATTTTATTTATAGAGCGCTTTTCTGAAAACTCAAAGACACTTTAGAGCACATGTGTCAAACTCAAGGCCCGGGGGCCAAATCATGCCCTTGGTGGATTTAATTTCGGCCCGCAGGATGCTTTCTAATTACTATTAGATCTGGCCCGCCGGTATATTGCACGCCCATCTTCACTCCATCCTGAGGGTTTCCTCAGCTCAGAGCCTGACCCCAAACATTGATGGGCTTGCACCCATGATGAGATGCCAAGTATCTGGCTTGAAGTAGCATCACAGAGCAGCACACTGAGTTTCAATGGATGTTTCCTTCTGCACTTTTTTTCTTGCGACAACAGGGCATGTTTGTTTTTTTCTTTGAGGGAAATAGTTTTTTGAAGCTGTTGTTGGCCTGTGGAAAAATGTGATCATAAGAAATGACTCCGGAAAAGCTGCAGATAGAGCCATAAGAAATGAATGCAACTGATTATTTAATGTTTAATGTTGTTTTTATAGGCAATAATTTAAACTTTGTTAGTTCCAGGTTTAATATGTGCAATAATTTAATTTCAATAGGTTTTGCAATAAACGTTGAACCAGTCCGGCCCTCGACTAGTACTGATTTTTGGCCCACTGTGTGTTTGAGTTTGATACCCCTGCTTTCGACGGTATAAATCATAAAAAATGTACCTAAATCAACATTGAAGTGACACATTAACATTAATACATACATAATTATAATACACATATATTATTCTGATGAGTATATGAGTACTTTTATTTTGAGTATATTTTATGCTAATACAGGGGTCTCCAAACTTTTTTCACCGAGGGCCACACAGAAAAATATACGAAGGGCTGGGCCACTGAGGTGAGGTGAGGTATATTGCCTCATAAATTAAGTTATAAGTCAAATGTAGGTAAATGATGCTTGATAATTGAATATGCTTTAAGAAAAACAACAGCCTATCACAGCTCTTCTTAGGTTTTCATTTATTTTGTTAGCAGGTTATTCCTTAAAACAGAAGAGTCAGATTTCTTATCACAAGAGGAAATAGGGTTTATTTCAAATGTGTTATGAAAATAAGTTATTGGGCTTTTTCTTATCAACTTAGATTTGATAGAACATTTTTTCAACTTTAACTGACTGAATTAGTTTGACAAGTGGGCTTCTTAAACCTGTTAAGCCCCAAGGTCCCCGTCGGCGGGGACCCTGTTTTTTTTTTTCAGGACACTGTGTCTCAGGGGATCTTAATATTCAAGAACCTATTAATGTGTTATACCAGATTAACGGAAATAATCTCAGCTAACTGACGATATAAACCATTTTTACCAAAACAAAATACAAGTCTCATAAGAAGCATCTAAATGACTCCTTAGAGAAAAATGCTAACGGACATTGGCACAGAACTCAAGATAAAAGTACCCTTATTACTTATCGTAGCTGCACATACAAGATCTCCGATTAAAGCTGAGGTTCCACAGATTATTTAGGTATATAGTATCATCACTGAGTGAGGGAAGCAAAGACAGACATCACAAGGGAAGCAAAGACAGACATCACAACACGTACCTTTACGTAGCTTCTAGGGAGATCGTCTCACTTTAGCTGTTAATCTGATCAAAAGACGTGTTCAATGGCATTAAAACGAGAAAAAACGCGGCTGAATCGGTTAATCAATAGGTTGTTAAAGTTCCTGGGGAATAACTGGAATTATTTATAATCCATAATTCCATTTTTATGTAAAAATCGCAGAGCAAAAGTTAGCTGCTAATGGTAGCCACCAGAGTGGCTGCTGCTTCCGGTCTTGGCTATGCGGCAGTATAATACACACACATGACCAAATAAGGACTATGTGGGAGTTCCCCTCGATTCCATTGGCTCTGACGGTTAGAAAGAGATGTCACATGTCAAAATCCAGCAGGGGGAGCCAGAGATATGAAAAAGCCACCCAAATGGCCCCAGAAATCTTTTTTTTGTTGCTAAATCTGTCTAAAAATGTCAAATATCACTTGTTTTGCATCAATCTTGATACAGGGTACTTATTATATGTTGTACTTTGGATTCCTAAAGCTTTTAGTCTACTAACCCATCATCCAAGGTTAGTTTTCACTATAAGTACAAAATATATTTTGGACGGACACTATCATTTAAAGCTTTTTACCATGTTCAATCTGAATTTTCTTTAAAATAAAAAACATCTATATTGAATCTGACTTTTCTAAATCCAACTGACAGGTTTATCATTACTTTGAGAAAAAAAGATTATTAATTTAACCCTTTTAGAAGGGAAGATATGGTCATTTGTTCTGGGAATGTCATTTTCGAGCCTGAAACCTGAAAAACAGGCTCGGGGTTTAACAGGTTTTAACACATGAATACTGGGTAATATCTGTTTTCAACTATATTTAAGAAGTACAATACAAGACAAGCACAAGTTTCATCTGTGGGTCATACTCCATTATACTTTTTGAATTTGCTGAGGGCCGATTCAAAATGGCCCGCGGACCGCATTTGGCCCTGGGCCGTAGTTTGGACACCCCTGTGCTAATACTTTTGAACTTGAATTTAGTAACATTTTGAATGCACTAACTTGTAGCTGTACAAATGTACTGAGTCCTTCTTCCATCTCTCCTGATATTATACAATACAAATGTGGCATTTCTTTTGCTGCTACCACGTAAAGTGTTAATATTCAACCCTGAATTATTAAATTACACAGAATTGGTGATTGACTCTCTGAGTTCATTTATATTTGCGTGAAATATTCCACACCAAATGAAACCCACTCTTCTGAGATCAGACACAAGCAACCTCTTGAGGGCAGCAAAGAATTAAAACTGAATATTTTATTTACTATTTTGCCCAACAATACAGTGACATATATATTGCTGTGTGTCAGGTTTGCAAACAATGGTGTCTAACGAGGACAACAGGAAGAAAGTCAACTTCACATTAAGTCAAAAAGGTGCGTGCGATGTCTGTGTGAAATGGTGATTTTCAGAATTATTCCGAATTACTGAGATTTTTGCATGATTGAGGAGAATATTGTCTTAACTTGCTGCTCATAACTGTCATGGGGGTTCCTAACAGCACTTCACCAGCACTGAAAAAACTGAAACATTGACTTTAATCAAATATATAAAGTCAACATATTTCACACAACTGTATTAGGTTAGTTAAAAGCAATACTATTAAAGGTGGGGTATGTAACTGTGGAGAAACCAGCTCGAGTGCGCTAGAATTTGAAAATACACAACCGGAAAAAATCTAATACTTTGAACTTTATATTATCGCTTTCAACTAACTTATGTGAAATTTGTTGACACAATACATATATTTTAAGTCAACATTTAATTTTTTTCAGTGAGGTAGAGAATCCCGTGGCCCATCACATCACATATCTTTTCTGATGCCTCTATGAAACTCAGACTGTCTCTGGAAACATCTGGTGTCTAATTATAACTTGCCCATGCAGTATAGTGTTTGTCAAACAGAGTTGACGTGATAAGGCAGTGATTGGATCCCTTATATGATTTAATTAAGTCTCAGCTGCTGTTGCACTATTCAAATAGTCTCCATTGGAGTTTATCTTGGTTAAGAAGGACGTACAGCTGGGTTTTGAAAGTAAAACAGTTTAAAATAATATGTGTGGTCAAAGTACATTGAGGAAATCTGTGCTATTCTCTTCCCTGTTTAACAGTGATAGTAAACAGCAACTCAGATGTAGGTTGAACTCAATGTTACAATACTATTATTATTATATTACTATTTTGTCTTCATATATTTTCTGTAGCAGATTATGCAAATTACATTTCTGGACAGAGATGAATAATTTTCACAAAACCCTATCCATTGTTCATTCTTTTTTATATTGTTTTTTGTCAATATTGTTAGTTGAAAAATTGTAATTGCCATACAATTGTAAAAATTGTTTGGATATAATCAAAATGTATATAAATTGGAGGACATTGATGTTGTTTGTAATATTGTTTTCTTTCATTATTTACAATTTCCTGCACTAAATTACCTTTTTCATATTAAAGATTGAACATGGCTAGCTACACATACGCGCTATGACATCAATCGCGGTGAATTTCAGCATGAATATGTTTGTCTATTTATTCTTTGGCTTGTGTCTGGCTCTTGCCAATTGTGTGCAGGGATAGGCATGTATTCACTGTACTTACCATTAACAACTGGAACTGTTCACTGCTGATGTTTTCAGATGAAATAGATTCCTTGGTTGATTAAACCGTCCTTCTTTTGGTAGACCGCGCCTAGGGAAATTAACATAGTGAAAACAACCACTTTCCGCTGCCAGGGTGTTGGCATTTTACAGAAACATTACTTGTGAACCTTGCATTAATTCCCTGTTCTTCATTTCTGTTTTTTATAACACAAAACTGGTTGATTTCACAAATCCGATGGGTGACGGCTTGAGCTACTGAATGCCTCATGTCTTTCTGATTTTCATCATTTCCCCTTGATTCTTCTTCATCACTCTCCAGGCAATAAAAGGAAGAGACACAAGTAGCCACATCCACCCCCACATCAAACTGAGGAAAAACCAAGTCAGTAACCAGAAGTCCCAAAAGTCTGCAAGCTGCAAAACAACCAAAGCGAAAAATATTCCCCACTTTAAAACTTTTAACATCAGAGGATGCTGTTCTGCTTCTCTGCAAAAAAAAGCACATTTGCACCATAATTCATACCTATAAATATTAAAATCGTACAGGAGTGTGAAGCAAATGACTAAACATAATTTGAACAAGCCTTTAAGAATGACCACCAAACGATGTTAGACTCATCAACACACTTGTGAGAAATGGTTATTGAAGATACACCCTTAACCCTCTGGAGTCCAAGGGTATTTTCTCGATTTTTAGATGTTTTCTTAAATCACCTTTTAAATCTATTTCTTCTAACATGGCACCCCATTTGTTAAATATCAAAATGTTCAGGACAATCTCTGGTATTGCTATATATGCAAATTACTCACCTTAGAGCACTGTGTGATGAGATAAGTAGCTCAAAAGCTTAAAATTTGACATCAGATTTTCGGAAAATCGTCGAAACTCTTGTGAAAACACACATTTACTCATGTGATCGAATTGTTTTGGTGTTTTAGATTTGGTTACCAAAGTCTTAGGATCACAAAAGTAGTGAAATATTTGAATTACACTGTATATAAATGTGTAATTCATGTCTAAAATGAAAATAAATTAATTCGAATTTTGAGTAAAACAGGTGTTTATCACTCTACTTTCTCCACAGCAGGGACTCAGATACATTAGGACTGAATAATGACTTCATATTACATACCAAGGTTCATGTGATGTGTACAAATACAAATTGAGCATTCAAACTTTTTATTCAACCAACAATTTATTATAAATATGTTTTTTCAACCAACTATTTATATGAATATAAGAAACTGGTTATGGGGGGGAAAACTCTGACTGTTGTCTGTGCTTATGCACCCAACAGCAGTTCAGAGTATACGGCCTTCTTGGAGACCCTGGAAAGAGTCCTGTATGGGGCTCCTGAAGGGGACTCTTTAATCTTGCTGGGAGACTTCAACGCACATGTGGGCAATGATGGAGACACTTGGAGGGGAGTGATTGGGAGGAACGGCCCCCCTGATCTGAACCAGAGTGGTGGTTTGTTACTGGACTTCTGTGCTAGTCATGGATTGGCCATAACAAACACCATGTTCGAACATAAGGATGCTCATAAGTGTACGTGGCACCAGAGCACCCTAGGCAGAAGGTCCATGATCGATTTCGTTATCGTATCATCGGACCTGAGGCCGTATGTTTTGGACACTCGGGTAAAGAGAGGGGCGGAGTTGTCAACTGATCACCATCTGGTGGTGAGTTGGGTCGAGTGGCGGGGGAAGCCTCTGGATAGACCTGGTAAGCCCAAACGTGTAGTTCGGGTGAACTGGGAACGTCTGGAGGAGGCCTAAGTTCAGGAGGCCTTCAACTCACACCTCCGGCGGAGCTTTTCGGGCATTCCTGTAGAGGTTGGGGACATTGAACCAGAGTGGTCGGTGTTCAAAGCCTCTATTGCCGAAGCCGCGGTGGGGAGCTGTGGTCTCAAGGTCCTAGGTGCCTCAAGTGGCGGGAACCCTCGAACCTCCTGGTGGACACCGGTAGTCAGGGAAGCCGTCCGACTGAAGAAGGAGGCCTTCAGGGATTTGCTATCCCGGGGGACTCCCGAGGCAGTTGCAAGGTACCGACAGGCCTGAAGGGCAGCAGCCTCAGCCGTGGCCGAGGCAAAGCAGCGTGTGTGGGAGAAGTTCGGAGAAGACATGGAAAAGGACTTTTGGGCGGCACCAAAGTTGTTCTGGAAAACTGTCCGACACCTTAGGAGGGGGAAGCAGGGAACCATCTAAGCTGTGTACAGTAAGGATGGGACGTTGTTGACCTCAACTGATGGAGTGTTAGGGCGTTGGAAGGAGCACTTTGAGGAACTCCTGAACCCGACAACTCCGCCCTCTATGTTAGAGGCAGAGCTGGAGTATGACGGGGGATCGACACCAATCTCCCGGGGGGAGGTCACTGAGGTCGTCAAACAACTTCACAGTGGCAAAGCCCCGGGGGTGGATGAGATCCGCCCAGAAATGCTGAAGGCTCTGGGTGTTGAGGGACTGTCATGGTCGGAAACAGTACCGAAGGAGTGGCAGACCGGAGTGGTGGTTCCCCTTTTCAAAAAGGGGGATCAGAGGGTGTGTGCCAATTACAGAGGCATCACACTACTCAGCCTCCCCGGGAAAGTTTACTCTAAGGTACTCGAAAGGAGGGTCAGGCCGATTGTCGAACCTCAGATTGAGGAGGAACAATGCGGATTTCGTCCTGGTCGTGGAACGACGGATCAGCTTTTTACTCTCGCAAGGATCCTGGAGGGGGCCTGGGAGTACGCTTATCCAGTCTACATGTGTTTTGTAGACTTGGAGAAGGCGTATGACCGGGTTCCCAGGGAGTCACTGTGGGAGGTGCTGCGGGAGTATGGGGTGAGGGGGTCTCTACTAAGGGCCATCCAATCTCTTTACTCCCAAAGCGAGAGCTGTGTCCGGGTCCTCTGCAGTAAGTCGGACCCATTTCAGGTGAGGGTTGGCCTCCGCCAGGGCTGCGCTTTGTCACCAATCCTGTTTGTAATATACATGGATCGGATTTCGAGACGTAGTCGTGGGGGAGGGGGTCTGCAGTTCGGTGGACTAAGGATTGCACCACTGCTTTTTGCAGATTATGTGGTTCTAATGGCTTCATCGGTCTGCGACCTTCAGCACTCACTGGATCGGTTCGCAACCGAGTGTGAAGCGGCTGGGATGAGGATCAGCACCTCCAAATCTGAGGCCATGGTTCTCAGCAGGAAACCGATGGACTGTCCACTCCAAGTAGGGAAGGAGTCCTTACCCCAAGTGAAGGAGTTCAAGTATCTCGGGGTCTTGTTCTCGAGTGAGGGAACAATGGAGCGTGAGATGGGTCGGAGAATCGGAGCAGCGGGAGCGGTACTGCAGTCGCTTTACCACACCGTTGTGACGAAAAGGGAGCTGAGCCAGAAGGCAAAGCTCTCTGTCTACAGGGCCATTTTCGTTCCTACCCTCACCTATGGTCATGAAGGATGGGTCATGACCGAAAGAACGAGATTGCGGGTACAAGCGGCCGAGATGGGTTTTCTGAGCAGGGTGGCTGGTGTGTCCCTTAGGGATAAGGTGAGAAGTTCGGTCATCCGGGAGGGACTCGGAGTTGAACCGCTCCTCCTTCGCGTCGAAAGGAGCCAGTTGAGGTGGTTCGGGCACCTAGTTAGGATGCCACCTGGGCGCCTCCCTAGGGAGGTGTTCCACGCACGTCCAGCTGGGAAGAGACCAAGGGGTAGACCTAGAACCAGGTGGAGGGATTATATCTCTTCGCTGGCCTGGGGGCGCCTTGGGATCCCCCAGTCAGAGCTGGTTGATGTGGCCAGGGAAAAGGAAGTTTGGGGATCTCTGCTGGAACTGCTACCTCCGCGACCCGACCACGGATAAGCGGGAGAAGATGGATGGATGGATGGATAAGAAACTGGAAAATCTCACTATTTACAATATTGAACATCAGAACTTTCAACCAACTCTTCATTATAAATGTCAAGAAAGTGTCAAGGTCTTTGTCTGTCTTCCAAAACAGTGGGTCTGGCTGCTGTGTATAGGTGGGGGTGATGGTGCATGCGGGTTGCTGTGTAGGTGGGGTGTACAAGTGCTATACGAGACCTCCACGAGACCTCCTTGCTGGCTGGGTTGAAGGTGATGGCTGTGGTGGAGCCTTTGTGCTGAGGTGTATCTTGACCCGGTGGCAGCCGCAGATGGAGGTGGAGGCAGCTGTAGTGATGCTGGTCTGCTGGTCCTTGGTGGTGATGGCTCTGGTGAAGGCCCTTGAGCCACGGTAGATCTTGACCTAGGGGCCGGCACAGATGGATGTTCTGGCTCCTGGATAAACGCCGCCTGTGGGCCACTAGGCCCAGGCAGCTGTGAAACCTCTCTGTAAAACAAATTAAAATGTAGGACAATAATTACTGCATTGAAATAAAGTTCAAGTAGAATGTTGCTCAAGCACAAATAACAATGCACACATAACAATAAAGTTTGGGAGGTTGGACAGGAGTCTCTCTCTCTCTCTCTCTCTCTCTCTCTCTCTCTCTCTCTCTCTCTCTC
>NC_136907.1:54322460-54449960 GCF_949606895.1 Notothenia rossii | reverse complement strand
ACACACTCTAATTTAAATAGTTTTTATTAGTAAATAATGATGTTCAAAATAAAATAGTCCCTCCGTTGCCTTCTGCACAAAACATAGTGCAAGGTGGTTGCTATGCAACAACACTAACAGCAAGCGAACATATTAGACAGAGAGCGTTGATCCATTATTTGGCTGTTTATTTACATTAATGTGTATGTTGCTGTTTATTGTGCAGCCACTGAAAAACTGCCCAGCATCAGTAGCATGGCTTACGTGGTCACTTGCATAGCCGTGGGAACATGTTTCAAATGGGGGGTGCTGAGGGGATGACACCAGGGCCGGTTTTGACCAATTTGCTGCCCTAGGCAAGATTTTAGCTGGCAATGAAAAACCTCTACAAAAGACTTATACACTACAAAAAGAGAAACGTATTGATATGGTGGACAGCTTATATAAAAAGGCTTCAAATGTATTTAGTATTGCATGAACATGCTGAATTGGGGGGTGGACTTCAGATCCTCTAAGGGGGTCCAGGGGTGTCCCCCCGGGAAGATTTTTTTAACATTTTAAAGTAAAATACTTCAATCTGGTGCACTTTGAGCGCCCAATTACTAGAGACTGATCTAGGGGATACAACTCTAAACACCCATGTGAAAAAGATCGGTTTGTATGTGAACATAACCAATAACTTACCATAGCCAATAACAAATAAATGTAGGCTAACTTGTTTTATTTTTGTGGTTCATTTATATCTTATTTTACCAGTTAACATTTATTTATGCATATTTTTAAATCTCTCCAGTTTTAAACAATATTTTTGGTTTACTGTCCTATAGTAGGCTATACATTGGAATGATTTCAAACCTGTTTTTATTTATCCTAATAATTATAAAGGTGTCCCTTTGAAGTATTTGCTTACATAAATTGTGATCAAAACGTTTGAGACCCACTGAGATAACTTAGACTAAAGTGAACTATCTAAACCCTCAGAGTCCTTTACCTCACTGAGCCTCTCAGTCTGACAGGACAGAACTCTCTCTCCACATTATTGTAGAAACAGCTTCTTATATCCGTTAGCGCAGCAGAAGCTAACAACAATCCCCGCCGGTACATCTTGTGGAAGTGCAGATCCTCTGTCCTCCACCAGGGGGTGCTGCAGCACCCTCAGCACCCCTACTTCCCACGGTCCTGGTCACTTGTATAGGTTGAGGTTGTTCTAGGCTGTTGCTTGGCGTGGCGAGAATATTGCTCCACTTTCTCCGGTCCCCGAGATTGGGCTTCCAGTAGCTCTGGAGAGAGCTTTCGCACCTGTGGCCACTAACAGTCATAATTTCTCTGCTTTGTTTCAAGACCCGCATCAGAAAGCTTTTGAATGGTGCTACTTTTCCAGTTGGTCTACCTGCTCTTCACGTAGCTCTGCATGTCGTAGTTTAGGTGCTTTTTTTTCTGGAGATAGGAACTGCTCAATCCACTCCTACATACTATAGTAAGACCCCCCCGGAGGTCGAAGTTAATCTTAAATGTTTCCATTTTATGCTTTGTAAGTTTGTTTCGTAACGGAAGAAATGTAAATATATTTATAAAACTGACAAGTCAAATCAAGCAATCTGATTGGTCGATAGCGTTTTTGCGGACCTCTTTGATTACAGATTTGAAAACATCGTTGCTTGCTTTAAAAGTAGCACAATTCATTATGTTAAACCTTCAAAAGTATATAGATATCCCTGCCCTAATGCCAAAGGAACTGCACACTGAATATGTTTTGCCGTTTGATGTCTATGTCTGGACTGCTGCGTCAAAAAGGAGGGCTTCTTCCCAGCTTCTGCCCCGTTACTTCTCCGCTGCTTTCTTGTTCCAGTATGAAAATTTGCTTTTCAGCCCAACGATATACTGTTTTTCTCAGACGCGGAGGGATACTGACTTGTTGTGAAAAGTAACTTACAATTCTACCCGTGGTATACGCTCAGTATATCACGGCTAAGAACCAATCAGATTGCTTGATTTGACTTGTCCGTTTTATAATATATTCTTTGCAAGCTCTTGCGGGCCACATAAAATTAGGTCACGGGCCGGATTTGGCCCCCCGGGCCTTGAGTTTGACACCCCTGCTCTACAGGAAAGGGAGAATCCCAAAAAGCATAATAGGGCGCCTAAAAGCATCACATAGTAACATTTTCTATTGAGCCGCTGTCTTTTTTCCACAGACAGCATCTTCAAATACAGCTCCTTGCATGGGCAAAGAAGCAAAAGGAGAGAAAAATCATCTGAGGAAAAACCCTTTTGCCTTTGCTTGCTCTTTTCTGAAGAAATCTAAAGGAACATCTGGGAGAAGAGAGCGTGAGGGTGAGAGGAGGACTGGTACAGCAGCCTCTCTGTAGCGGTTGTACGTACTCAAGTTGTAAGGCATGCAGATGAAGCAGCAAGTGCCTATCAAATATTCATCGGGCCAGGGGAGGCAGTGCAGCTTGTAAAAGAAGATTAAAAAAAGGGGGCAGGAGGAGCAGCGTCTCTTCCGCTCTTATGCTCTGTCAACGCTTTTTCCTTTTCCTCCGCCTAGTTCACCATCTACACCAGAAACACACCTTTTTTTGACAAGGCTGCTTAGTCATTTTAGTCAGTGTACAACATGAATGACAAAGTTGCTTGTGAATTAAAGGGGACCTATCATGCAAAACGCACTTTTGTACATCTTTTATACATGAATATGTGTCCCTGGTGTGTCAGGGAACTCACCAAGTGTCAGAAAACACAACCCTCTCTCTTTACCTCCATACCCAAATCTCTAAAAACGGGGCTGCAACGGAGCTGATTATTATTTGAATTTTTCTGACGTCAGAAAAGGGGTGCTCCGCCTATATGGGCAACTTTCCGCATATCAGGGGAATGAGAGACCGCTCGAAAGCGCTGGAGACGCTGTAGTACATATGTCAGGCCTGTAAGTGGCGCTGTAGTCTGTCACAAAAGCAGAATCAGCCCTTGCAAAAACAGGGCTGGAAAAGATCAAATAGAGCAAAATGAGGCATGGCTAAAATGCATGATCTGTTTGGTATTTTGAAAAAGACTTCACATCCATGTTTATATAGGTATGGCCCTACAATATATGTTTCAAATATAGCGTGATAGGTCCACTTTAAGTGACCAGAGTTAAGTAGAGGAGAGCAGGATCTTTTGTGACGGTTTAGCAAGTTAACGACAAAGGAGTCTTTCTGATTCTTCCTCACATTTAGTTACAATTTGTAAATATACAGTGTGCAATTACGTTTTTTAACTCTTGTTTTCTACCGTGATGTTTTGAATAATGACACATACAACATACACACTGTTAGAGTGCATGACATTAAGGATTTTGGGAGATGGCCCTGTGGGCCATCTAAGCTAATTTACAGTCGGCCCTGAGCCCAATAGAGATTGCCCTGAAAAATGTGCGCGGATGAAATGGCACGAAGGGTTTGGGGGGCCTCCCCCTAGAACATTTAGATTTTTGCAGGTCTTAGATGCTGTCCGGTGCATTCTCTAGACTGAATTATAAGATGAACCATCACAATATTATATTGTACAACTTCAATGTGTTCACATTAAAAGATTAAAATGCTAGAACAAATGATAAGAACAGGATAATATAATTTTCTTTATAAATACTTTGACAGAGCTTTTCTGCATACTTTTACCTACTTTAAGTATTCAGATGATAAAATTCCGTATTTATGTTACTGAAATTGTGCGGAATTAGTTATTTTACCTTTTTGTACTTTACTTACATTTTGATGCCAATACTTTTGGTCTTTTACTTCTTATGGCATTCTTTGAGACAATTATATATAGTTCTACTTTTACTTAACAACAGGATCCGATCTCTGTTTGAATCTGGTATCTGGCGGACTTGTGGTGAATGTGTATTTTTTGCATCTATCCATCCATAGAATGCTCCATGCAGAGAAGGTTCCGTGTTCCGGTTCCATGATAACACAGAGGCCAGAGAACATTCTCTACCTCTAGAACTCTTTCACTCACAAACTGATCGTACTGAGAGAAGACACTCACATTTTACACTGTGTACGGACAACTTAGTTGTGTTTTTTTGGAAGTGATGGAGAACCAAAACATGTCCAACATCTTCCATCGATTTAGGAAGGGTTTACATCGGAATGGCGATTATGGCGGGGCGGGGTAAGTAACAGACTCTAACCTGTAGCCTTCAATCTGTTCAGACCAGAGGGTCTAAATGCATAAACCTCTCTGGTATCTTAGAAAAGTACTCTAATATTAGTCAGAAAGTGAGTCAAACAACATTAGTTCAACTGTACTTTGTTGTATTTTATTTCCATAGCAAACTGGTATCCTTTGTGGACAGGAAAACTCTGATGAGTTCATGATCCTGAACAGAGGTCTCAGAGGTCTGCATTGACTCGCCAAGCAGAGAGACTTTGCGCTGCCGAGAAAGAGCGACATGAGGCCGTCCTGAACCGAGTGAGAAGCTCTGTTCAGGGCGTCATTTTGCCCTTACCTCAAAAACCAGCTTTCCGCAGAAGCCCAGAACTCTCTCGGCGAGAGAGGATAAGCCCTCTTATAGATGTACCCTGCATGAACTGGGAGAATATCAAGAAAACCCAGATCCTGAGTCCTGGAAGTTAAGATGAGAGGGACTCCTTTTGAGACAAAGTGCTCCTCAGCAGTCAGACGGCTGTAAAGGCATGTGAAGCATAAGGAGACCGGAGGCCAACTTCTTCCAGCTGTTCTCTGTTCAGCCTCAGCAGTGTGGACACTCACACACCCAGTGAGCTGAGAGCCATTCCTCTGATAGAGGACGTATTCACACCTGCTCCTCCTGCTGCGTCTGCAGTTCCACTTCCCAGGAGAAGAGTGTCTCGCCTGCCTGTTTTGTGTGCCAAACCCAGTGGAGCAGGTCAGTTTCTCACCAGACATACTGTTGAACGGGGACCTCAATCTTTTGTGGGGACCCCTGCTGTTATAGCTTGAGGTTTTTTAATTGTCTGATGGATGTATATTATAAATCTTAAATACAACCCCTTCATAAAAATGTCTCCTTGACTTAAAGTACAGTGGGAAAAAAAGTGACACTTATGCCGTTAATCTCAGCAGGCAAGGTACAAGTGAAAGTATGTACTTCCTTCCACCTCGACCCCCTGCGGCTCCCAAAAAGACCCCTGCAGTGGCTCGAAAGAGGACCCCTGCAGCTGCAGCGGCTCTTACAAAGATCATTACAGCTGCCCCCAAAGTGAGCCCTGTGATGACGCCTCTGGACCCGACCCCTCCAACAGTTCCCAGAACCAAGAGGAGGGTATCTCAACTTGGGATGTTGCTGCAACCTGCTAAAGCCATAGCAGGTACGTTTATCCACACACATCCTGAACAGCTTTAGTACAAGCTCTGACCTTTATTCAGAGTGGTCTTGGAGGTTTTTGTGAACACTTGATTTTTCTCTTTGGATTCAAACAATTCCCTTCAGTTCCTCGTGTAACCTGACAATCTTTAACTCAGCACACAGCAGGTCACCCAAATATAAAAAACCCGAAAGCTTGATCTTTAGACACAACACCATTTAACATATGATTAATAACATGTTCTAATTATAACTGATTTATCACTGGGTGAGTGCAGTGCTCTGACTGAGTAATCTGCTGTTAGCAGGAGAGAAGGCTGCCAGGGACTGCAGCCTCCAGACGGTAAATGATAAACAAGTTGAACAGGTTGAGCTGCAGCCATTGACCAATCCGATGTCTGCCCTGCTCTGTCCTGTCTGCCTGCTTCAAGCTGCTCGCCTCCAATGACTGGTAAACAATAAAGATCTTTTGTACCAGATAAGAATGCATATTTTTCCTGTTGCAAATAGTTTGTGTGACATTACATTCTATCTTCATTAGACTTTACATTTAAAGTGTTTAGCAGTGAGTTACTGTATTTATTTTATTACTGACCATCATTTTTGTCATGTAAACTCACAGGGAGAAGAAAGTGCAAAGCTTGAAAATATTGCAAGCTCTGGCACAGCACCACTCCCAGACTCTCAAGACAAAACGCCATGAAGTGTGTCTGGCTCTAATTGACGAGGTATTTTACACACTTCCCTTTGTATCTTTGTTCAGACCTCTTTGTCTCAACCTGTTATCATTGGCCAAAATGTCCCTACAGACTTGTGTGATGACAGTCATTTTTTATTATAGGTAAATAACCTAAATCAGCAGTGGCCTGTGAGGCTATGACCATGTTAGCCGAGCTGTATGTGAACCTCAAAAAGGCAATAGACTTGGAGGTCGAAGCCACAGGCCGAGCTCTGCTGCTCAAACTAGCGCAGACCGCCAGCAACTTTGTTCAGCAGCAGGCCAATCTTGCACTGGGTGCCATGGTGGAGAACTGCAGCCATGGGCGGACAGTGAGCACTCTGTTGAACACAGGACTGAAGTAAGTGGAGGCTGCATTCACTTTAGCAGCAGAAGTTATCAGACTAAATGAAATGAAACAGTAAGAGAAAATTTGTCTCATATCACCCTGTATTTGACCCTCCTCAGTCACCATTGTGTCGCAGTAAGAGGGAGCATGGCCCAACAGCTGCACCTCCTGGTCGACAGATTTGGAGCAGCTTGCGTCTTGGCAGCAGGAACGAGCTTCACCGAACACTTCCTAAGAGCCGTCTCCAAAATGTGTGTGGATGCTGCACCAGACGTGAGGTACGTTTTCAAGTTATATGGATTTAGTGCACAACTTTGCATAATCTTGTAATGTGCGCCTCTTGTTTTGTGTTGATTGTTTTCACCATCTCAATTTTGTATATCTGAACTTTGTGCTTAACAAATAACTTCTTCCTCCACAGGCACCACGGACAGATCCTCCTCCAGAAGCTGGCTTCCAACCAGAGATTTCTGAACCTGTGGACAAAGATCATCCCAGAAACAGAAAGAGCTCTGCTGGACAAGATCCTGAAGAAGTCCAAGCTGTAAAACTGGAGAACATGTGCAAGATAAATTAATGTATTGCTATTAATATTTGTGTAATTGTTGCTTTTGATTGTGTGACTGGCGAAGCAACACAGATATTGTTATCCTACATACTTATTCATCTTATTCTTAATCTTCTGCCTAAAAGTTTGGACCACTGGTACAGTCCCGGAGCATTGCCATGACATGCACAAAACACATCAAAACGTGTTGGAAAGATACTGACACTTTAAAGGGGCCCCTAGGTTTCATTATTGTATTTTGAGCCTCTTCGGAGATGTCCCGCCCCTTAGCACGTGTTTTGTAGCGCTATCCAATAGAAATGTGAGTGTTGCGTAGTCCCCTTTGCAGACTATTCACTAAAACATAATACACTACAGGAAGAGGAGAGCCAGTAAAGCAGAATAGGGACCCTTTAACATTCTTCTTATAAAGCACTCAGGCATCCAGTCTAAGCAACATTTTCCCTTCTTACATTGTTTTATAATATGACTTTTAAAGCCCAGAATTGAAGAGTGATTTTATTCTGTTAATCGTCTCAGATTTATGAAAACATGCTAAACATGCACTCGGCTCCACATCACCCGGTTACACACAACACAGAAGCAGCTAATCCTCTGAGTATATGTGAAGTGAAAGTTGCCTGCGTTGACCAAAATAATGAAGCTCTTTTACATGCAGGGTCATATTTTCTCCTTTCCTTTCATTTCATTTCATTTCCATCCTGTTTCTTTTGCAAGCTGTGAAAAGAGTTGCAGAATGTGTATTTATGTATTAATCAAATGACGTTGTTTTTTTCAGAATCCGAAACCCTTTATTTGTCCCACAACAGGGAAATGGACAATATTACAGCAGAATTAAAGTGCAGATAAAGTGAACAGTATATGGAAAACATATCACACATTTAAAATAACTAAGTATGCACACACTATTTATATAAAAAAAACAAATAGCAGATAAATACAACATGGCAAACAAATTGAAAGTATATATTTAAGAAAAGGTGACCATATAAAGTTATTTACTATATACTGCTGAGTGGCTTGTTAATTTCACCAAGATATCAATTCAAATGAGTGTGTAACCTATAGTAATACATGCTAACATATTTGTTGGTTGTATTGTATCGACTATATTTTAGTATTAACCTAAATCTTCAATAAAATATAGTTGAGTATACTACAATATTGTTATATAATATAATATATTGTAATGGAATACAAATGCCAAGGAGTACAAATTGAAATTACAATGAACTCAGAGTACTATAATAAATATAATTAGTTACTGTCCACCAATGGATGTCGATCAATTGTAAAACATTTAGGTATTTGTAGTTATAAACTGTACACATAACAATTCAGTGCACATTATTACATATATACACATCTAGTCTCTTGATGATCTCCTCCTTACTCACAGTATTATATGAATCTCCTTTTAGATTAATATGATTGTCAGGCTGCTCCTCCTCCTCCATCACCGCCACCCTCGCGTTTCTTCCCACAGGCGCTACTTTCAGCACCGGACAGCTCCCGTCTCCCCCACGCCCCGCCCCCCTCAGACAGACAGGCAGAGAGAAACAACCACACGCACCGTTGGGCGACACCTATGGCCTATTAGGGATTTATTGGGAGGGACGGAACTTCAAGTACAATTTGTTTCGTTCGTCGTCATCCTCTCACATGGATCTCTCCGTGAAGGAGTAAAGAGGGAGGCGCACGGTGACAGCGTCGCTTCATATGAATGGATTGCAGATTGCTGAAGAGGAGTCGTTGTTGTTGTTTTTTAACCAGTTAGTAGCTTTGTATCAGAAGAAGAAGAGAGGGAAAGTGTGTTTCCGCGGACAGAAGATGCTCAGGATGAGAAGTGGCATCATGTATCTGAATGCCAGGAGATATTCTGCTGTGTAGTGTTTCTCCCCCTGTGAAGCAGAAGAAGAAAGGAGAGATTTGGTTATGCTCGCCACTTTTTGCCAAGCGGTTTCTTCTCTGTAAAAACGGAGCGACATGGCTCTGCTGGTGGTCCCTCTGCTCCTGCAAACGGCGCTGGTTCTGGGATCCAACTACGGCTATGTGGAGTGGTCGGATAGTGACAAAGAGGAGAAGAACCCCCCGGTGTTCAGCACCCAGAACATCAACAGGGAGCCTCCTCAACACCCGACCTATTACCCGCTACCGGCCACGGAGCGCACGGTGGTGGCGCACAAGATCGAGGAGGACCTGCCCAGGGTGGTGACCGCGTTCCTGCACACCGGGGACTCCTCCGCGCTGAGGCACGTCAACTGCTCCCGGAGGTACGAGCTTAGCAGCCTGCGGGGCGGCCTGCATGTCGCCTCCCATTACTCCCTGCACAGCATCCTGGACACGGTTGCGCACGCCACAAACTTCCTGAACATTATCCTGCAGGCCAACAGGTCCCGAGAGCAAACGGCGCGCAGGGACATCCACTGGTACCACGCGCTGGTTCAGAGCATCCTCGAGGGGGATCCCAAAATCCACAGGGCTGTGGTGACATTCCACGGGGATGCACCCACGCCCGGTCCCCAGGTTTTCCTCCAAGCCACCAGGACCGAGAAGGAGGTGGTGCTGCAGGACTTGTCCGCCTCTGCGCACCAGCAGCTGAGGAGCAGGAGCCCCGAGTCCGAGTGGTTTAATGACTTTAGGGACGGGAGGAGATCGCACATGCACAGGAGGGTCCAGGAGTCCAAGGGTGGAAGTTACCTTCTGGACAAAAACCAGATCAAATGGTCGGCACCGTACCTGGAGTGTGAGCATGGGGCGTTTGTGCCTTATTGGCTGCTCACCCTGTCTGCTGGCTTCTACGGACTGAAGAGCAACTCTACACCCGAGTTCAGGTGAGAGCAGAGCTGGATCTACTCCTTTAGTTAGAGGCCAAAGAGATATTTGTATTTTACTACTCATATACTTTTACCTCTGGTACTTAGACATTCCTACCTTTATCTAAGTAAGACTTTGAATGCAGGACATCTACTTCTAAAAAAAAAAACTAAATATAAGTTAGAATTTTCAAGAAAATAAAAGGGAATAAAAAAAACCCAGAAATATAGAAATAGAAACAGAAAAATAAATGAAAAAAAAGTAAAGTTACGTAAAATAAAGAGTTATTATGAAAAATGCATGCAGGTAAATAATTATACTAATGTTGAAAACTAAAATGTAAACATACTAATATATGTAGGAATTAAATTGGCAATATACTGGCAGTTTTGTGCAGAAATGTGCAAAATGGTCCGTGAAAATGATATCTGTTTGAAGTATTAAAAGCATTATGCAACAGACAGAGATATAGTGCCAGCGACGTGTGTAAAATGAATATTGACAGATATGCACTGAAAAAACAGAAAAGTGGATGAAATGTATTATGTCAACAGATATCACATAACTATAGCTGAAATCAATAATATTAAGTTGATCCTAATCTTTTTCATTTAAACGTATTATTATTGCTTTCAACTAACCTAATACAGTTATGTGACATCTGTTGACATAATACATTTAATTAACGTTTCAGTTTTTTCAGTGTGGAATAAAGTTTCCCACAAATATGTATAAAACATTGAATTAACAACCAACAAGAGTACCCTACTTTTGATTGACAATAATGCTCCATGAGGCGGAATGTAAATATGGATCCTGATGACAAGCAGCCTGGATTCAGAGGCAGATGGTGTAAAAGAGGCTTCACATACACAGGTAGACCTTCTCATTTAGTATGCTTGCCTGTCAAAGCACAGCTGTGCGCCTCTCCCGCTGCAGCCTTTCAAATGAACACTGTTGGTGATGGGATCCATACATGTGGCCTTTTTTATTCATTCAATCACTCAAAGATCTGATGTTTCAAGGCTAGAACTGATCGATTAAATCACGAATAAACAATGAAACATCATCAATATGAAGATATTAACAATCTCACTAAACCCTGGAAATGTCTAGATGTGTGACATGTGCATGTTGAGGAAAGAAAAACAAATCTTGTTCCGTCTCAAAAAAGACACAAAAGTGTGGATGACACAGAAATGTTCCTTGGTGATTTAGAGGCAGCAGGGTGTATGCTCATGATTTGGGTCCGGTTGGCAGGCCTCCACGCTGCTGACGTGTCCCTTTGCAAAGTGCTGCATCACTACCTGCTCCAGGAACAGGGTTGGGAGGGTCACTCTTTAGGGTTTTCCCTTTCCTGTAGTAAATGGTCTGCAAAAGCTAAAATCCCAAAGTTCCCTCCAGAGTGGGGTCCATTGGGATCCTTTGTTTACTTCCGTGACATAGTGTCATCATTATGTAACACTCAGGCTTCTGTTGAACAAAATAAACCATATTTATGATCAAAGATGTTTCCTCTGCTCAGAGATGTTATTTATAGTAAAACCTGGCTTTCATTAAGCATATTCATGCAGTAGCATATACACCAACAATAAAAAACATGAGCACATACTACAGTTGGAAAACCCTCTAAATTGACAGAGCATGGTCCGTTTTAGTTTAACACATACTGTGTAGAGTTTAGCTCACACACACGATGTTATGAACGTACAGAACAGTACAGTTTACAAAGTAGAAATACAATGCTCCTTTTACAACAAACACAATATGCTCTTTTTTAGTAACTGTGTAATCCTGTTATTAATATTTTTTACAACTGTAACCCAATTGCCTTTTTTTTCTGTAACTGTAAGAGAATACAATAACCTTTGTAAAAAATGGTTATTACCATTGGTTATTGGTTAAAATGGTTATTACAGTTTAATGTAACCCGTTACTCCCCAAGCAGTCCAGGAACAGTCACCTTTGGCTTTAAGAGCTTATGATGTGGCCAAATCCTGCTTTGGACAGTTTCAGGAATTGTAATTCCTAAAAACTTTTTTTGTGACATACTTTTTATTCTTTTTTAGGAAGCTATCCCCTTGCCCACTCCACAGCTCAAATATTTCTGGCTGTGATGCCCTGTTTCTTTTAAAAAATGAAATATTGCCTGTCTGAAGGCTGAAGCCATAAACATGCACTTGTGAGAAGGGTTGATCCATTTGAGCCTGCAAATGAAATGTGGAACCTTTAGAGTCTTTCACATTTTCACTGAGCTTCCCATAGCACAAATCTGAAGGAATTTGGTCTAAATAGTGACCAATTTCAATTCTATATCTAGGACATTTAAAATACACAATTATTGCAAGTTTTATAATCCGAAATCTGATCTTGAATATTGATAAAGTCTGCATTTTTATTTAAAACCTAAAAATGTGAGATTATTCTACAAAGTACCAGATTTAAAGGAATTTTGACCAATCAGAACAAATGAAATTCCCCGACCATACTACATGTAGTCTTTGGGCAAAACGGGTTAATAATTGAGAGATTTATATGAAGAGCTGCTTGTGTCAGTCACCCTTAGTATCTGTTGATGTAACGTTTCATAAATTATTACAGTGAATTCATTCATAATGAATCAATACACTATTCAAACTCAGCCAAGACAGCCTTTGTGTGAACATTGAAATAATTGTCACTTTTTACAAGTGAATGTGATTTTGAGCTAGAAGAAGAAAAGTGGGTTATGCGTGACACATTCCTGAACACTGCTTTCTGTAAAACACTCTTTCACTGGCAGCTGAGCACAAAGCTGTACTTTTTCATTTGTTCTGAGGCTTTCAGTCATACCTCATGGTTTGTATTTGGTCTGTAGTCTGTTCAGTTATCATGTTTGAAGATCCGTTAATGACCAATTGCAGCCGTCATGAATTCATCTATAGCAGTTTGCAGACTTTTAGTCTGTGTTGATTGGAGGAATGCTTTTAAAAAACAAAACAAATTTGTTCATTTAAAACAGTAGCCTTAAACAAACAAATTCAAGGTGAAATAATTTTTTTTTTCCTGAGCACTCATTCCTTTATTAAAAGCAACACATGAGAAAAGTACTGAAAATTATATGGATGAAAACATAACATCTACTGAGCTTGCGAACTGAGTTATATCCGAAACAGGCGAGATAATTGCGTCTACTAACAAAGACCATGTTATATGCTTGAAAACTGTAAAAGAAAATTTAGTAAGGACTTTAAGTGTCTTTTACTATGTCAGAAACTGTTATGATTTAAGCAGAGGAAGCCAAGAAAGGAACAAACAAAAAGTTGTGTATGGAATGACACTTTTCACACTCAGCAATCGCCATCTTGGCTAGAAATGGAAGTTAAGCGACCAGCCAAAATTGTGGTTTCTCTGGTCAACGCAGCACTATCAAATTAAAAAGGTATAGTGTTTTTTTCCCACTATTTAAGTAATGTCCCACTATATAGTTGCCGAAAAAACCCCACTGTTCTTGAGTTATTGTGCCGGTGAGGGCACAATAACGTGCATTTCGAGACAACACTACAAGGTAGACATTCTCCCACTGCATAAGAGTTCACAGTGCACTACATACAGTGTACTGAAGGATGTAAGTGATTTTAGACAGAGCAAAAGTGTTTGTTTTAAGTCCAGAGCGTGTATTGTACAAAGCTAATTTCCGGATTGAGTCTAATGATTCACTAACCCTATGGAACTCCTCCGCACTTTACTTCTTTTAACGTGAGTTGTGGTCTGCAACTTATTGTGTGACTTCTTCCACTCATCTCATTCCCATGATGACATTTCTAAAAATAGAAAGCGGCTTGGCTCTGAGCAGAGTGGCATAATCTAGTGTAGATAATGGAGTCCCCATGTCTGCTACTTCCTACCTCAATGCAACCTCTTATCGTCTTCTCCTTTTCCCACTGTCCTTCAAACGTGGACATTGACTTAATTAAAACTCAGTTTGTGGCCAGTGCAACAGAGGCTATTAGTTTATGTAAAACAAATCAAAATGTATTGGATTCAAATTACTCTCAGAATCATGAGGAGGGCGAGAGAGGCTGCCTTGAGACACAACAGGAGACGTTTTACACTCTGTAGAACTGGGATCCTTTCTGTACATCTGTCAGGCTACAGGTTTGAAGCTTTAAATGTCCAACAAGTACCATTCTGACATCTGTAAATAAAAGAAATACCAAAATAATGTTGAGACATCAAAAAAGCTAAACGGTAACAACTTCTATATGTTTAGTATTGGGCGACATAAAGAGTGTTCCCCAACAAACAAATGACAGCATCTCTATTTCAATCCGGAAAGACTTCAGTTTTAGTTTAAATAACATTTATTTATGCATGCGCCACATGATGGAAATGTTAGTCTTTGGCGATTAGACCCCGATCCTGATATCGTATGTCTTAAGGGGGAAGTGCATCCATGACTATAATAATGTACAATACAGTTGGTGGGTCAACAACTGACAGACTAATGATATTTATTTGACGATAAATGATAGAAATAGAAACATTTTTCACAATCTTTAAGATTATCAACAACAACCTGAAGACTAAAACGCAATTTAGTGTATATATAGGCTCGCCATTTTACGGCTAGTTCTATTTCTTTTAATCTCTTCAAGCGCGCGCACACACACACACACACACACACACACACTTTTGTATGTACTAGCGGGGAGCTGTCGGCCGAAGCCTCTCTCCATGCTTGTTTGTTCCACTTCCCAGCAGGCAGATAGAAGTCAAGGTGTCACCACCAGCCACCAAACCTCAGAGCAGAGAGACAGAGAACACTCAGCCTGTACGATGTTGGAGGAAATGAATGGGAGAGAATAAATCCAAGACTTTTGCTGTGTCTTAATTTGTGTACTTCTGTACTTACCCTTGCTGTTTTGAGTGCATTAAGTATTAAATCATACTGAACACAAAGTGCAGTTCAGTTTGTATAACCGGAAGGCGCACAAAAGCCGAGTTTGGAACGTTGGACACTTCTCGCATGATCGACATCTTGGCTATGTCACAACTTTAAAAACATTTTTTATTTTTTATTTAACCAGATAAAAAGCAGTGAGATAAAGTCTCATTTACAATGCTGACCTGGCCAAGAAGGCAGCAACGTTACACATAACACAGACATATAAAATAAAGAGAACACAACTAAGTAAACAAAAAAAAGAAGAAAAGCAGCCACTACATTGTGCACATTTGGGACAGTAAGAAAGGTACACTACTTATTACTGCAAGAGCAGCTGGTGGTAAGGACATCAGACAACTTCAATTTAAAAACAGGCTATAGGGACAAGTGCCGAAACAGACTCCTTTTTCCAGCCTCAGTCCGCACGGCAGGTACCTGGAACCGTATCCAGGCACTGGTTGTAAGAGTTACAAACTGGGGCAAATCTGGCACATACGTATATGAAGCTGAATGAAGGAATGACTAGGAAGCTTACCTAAAATGGCTTTTTACATTAATAAAAACCAATACTGCATCCTACGCATACTAAGTGAGGACCATCCAGGCTATACAGTTTGCAATGATGAATCCTATAGGGTGCATTTGATATATAGCGCAGTGCAGCATGGTAGAGTGGGTCAAGTTTGGCCAAAACAGTGGGACAGGCAAATCTATAAATCGTATCACCGTAGTCAAGCTGGGACAGGAATAAGCCAGAGACCAACCTTTTACGGGAAGCAGTTGAAAAACAAATTTTGAGTCTGTAAAGAGTGAATTTCAATTTCTTAATTAGAACTTCAATGTGGTGTTTAAAGTTTAGACTTCTGTCCAACCAAAAGCCCAAATATTTGTATGTATCGACAAACTCAATGGAGACGCCATCAAGGGTGTCAATGGAAAGGCAAGAGGACGCTGACTTGGGAGCAAAAAGCATTGCTTTGGTATTCTTACTGTTCAATAGCAGTTTCGAATCAATAAGCGCATGCTGTAGCGTGATAAAATCAGTTTTTAAATTGGAAACGGCCATATCCAGAGAAGGAGCACAAGAGTATACAATAGTGTCATCAGCATACATATGATAGGTACATATAATAAAAAGAGCAAGGGCCCCAAAATAGAGCCCTGTGGAACTCCCTTCTCCAAGGTGACAGGCTCAGAGACAGTACTACCCAACCTGACGCATTGAGTATGGTCGGTTAGATAACTTTGAAACCAGCAAATGGCGTTATGACCAAAACGAGACACCAACATAACATTAGACATAATGTGGTGATCTAAAGTGTCAAATGCTTTGGCTAAGTCAATAAACAATGCAACACAAACAGATTTTGTATCCAAAGCAGCCTTAATATCGTCTAAGACTTTCAGACTGGCAGTCACAGTGCTTTGCTTTGATCTGAACCCAGATTGCATAGGGTTAAGGATGTTGTGTGAATTTAAAAAAAGTTTTAGCTGAGTAGAAACTAGGGACTCAAGAATCTTTGATAAGACAGAAAGATTTGAGATAGGACGATAGTTATTCAACTCAGTGGGATCACCAGCTTTCAAGAGGGGCGATACCAGAGCTTGCTTCCACACAGCTGATGAAATAGTGTGTGTGAAATAGTTCTACATGGGTTTTTTTTTCCATTTAAGTAATGGACCACTATAATGATGTAAAAAAAACACTGTTAATGTTATAGGGTTAATTAAGCAGTGTGTAATGATTTAGTACCGCAAACAATTGTCACTAGCTAGCTAAAAACTGTGATCATCAACAGAGTGCAGAATCCCTAAAAGAGGATCTGCAGTTGGTCAATCCTCTTTCTCGTACAGAGCAATAAAAGAATGGAACAATATAAACTAAAAGCTAATGCTGATATCTCCTGGTTTTCAGGCCAGATCAAGACATGGATTGAAATAAACAATCATGCACATATTAGTTTAGCTTTCTGAGTTTTGTATCGTGTTTATTATTTTTATTTGAATGAATTAGTACATCTAGTTTTTTTTAATGATGATAGAAATTTACATTTTATGTGAAGTATATTAATTGTTGCTAATTGTATGTGCTGTGTTTTGTGTTGACCTGCCCAGGGACTACAGCTGGAAATGATCAAACTTCTACAATCTGTTGCAAAGCATCTTATCTCTTTGAGATTGATGTTCTTTTTGTACATGGTCCCTGACAACTAAACAAATAAACTAAACCAACTAAAACAGTGAAGGCAAAGCAGGCATGTAGAATTTCTGACAACCCTTTACAGTTAATATTCACACACTGCAGTGTCTTTACAGTGCACAACATGGCAGTGTACTAAAGCAAGTATCCAAATTCAGACACAGAACTTATGTGAGAGTAGCCTATCTATGGTAAGAGAGCCAGACTTAGCTCTAGAAGCTGGAAGGCAACAGCTGGCGTGAGCTTGGCCTCACTTGTTTAAGTCTCAGGATTTTTTCCTCTCATGCTGTATTGCAGTCACATCCCCAAACAGTATTTAAACATATTCTCTTCACAGTGGGGATCAGTGGTGGCTCTCTGCTGCACAGGCCAGCAGCCTCCATGTTGAACCATAGTATTATCCCACAGAGATGCTTGGCTCTGCAAGCAAAGAGAGAGTCGACAATCTTTCTCACCTTTGGTGGGCAAACACCACAGGGCTCAAGTGTTGCTGAACACACTGCATGTGTAATAACTGTCTTTACAGGTTGGCATTGAAACACAAAACAAGGGAAGCTACTACCAGAATTATCTGCATGGCCACTGATATTCTTGTATTGAACTTAATCAATTCCTGTCACGGCTAGGCAAACCAGTGTGAACCCACGACTCGACAAACAAAGTACAAATAAAGTCTTTGCTGAAAAAAGTGGCACTGTGAGCCCTCCGTAGAGGTAACAGGTTATGGTACAGTAACAAAAAACACTCTTATGAGGAAAAGGTTAACAAAGTATCAAAAATGCAAAGGATAAAGTAAATTCCAAAACTTGGTTCTTAGCTCTTAGCAGAAAAAACATGGACTTCACGCTGGCAGTCAGGCACATGGGACGAAACGAACTGGCAACAAGACAAGGGAGACAGAATCTATATATAGGCAGGCTAAGGGGGAACAGGTGCAGACAATTAGGGCGGAGTCGACAATCACAGTGGAGGGAAAACACACAAAGGGAGGAGTGAGGTAATCTGCAACAAGAAGGAAAGGTTACTACAAAATAAAACAGGATACAAGACTGAACTAAAAACATTAACTTAACAGATTTTACGAGACATAACAATCCCTTTTCAAGATATTTTGGGTAATATACATTTTATTCTCCTAATAAGTCCCATGAAAACAGACAAATAAGGTGATTCTTCTAAAAAGTGTTGTCTTATAAATGTCTTACTGTAAGATAGCACTCCATTGTCTTACGAAAACTATTAAAAACACATTTATGAGTCACACTGTTGCACTGTGTATATAACATGTTGCCTCAGTATTATGAATAATGAGAGAATACACATCAAATGTGTATAAATCTGTGGCTGAAAATTGTTTCCAATAACTGCACCCTTTACTTTATGTTCGCTGTTTTGGGGAATTGCACTCAGTTGCCAGTGTATTCCGTTCACCTCACTTAAACTAATGCAGTCTTATTCAACAGCCTTGCAATAAATCCTAGCCACATTAAGGTTATGATATTCAGTTTTAGTTAAACATGTTCCTTTTGGAGGCTGCAGTCCCCGGTGCTGATGAATTGTATTTGTTCATAAGAAAAGGGTTTCTGTAATTTCTTCCAACATTATCGTGATCAACGAGTATCAAAGAGTAACATATCTGGCTGTTTAGCTGGCCAAGATTACATGAAACGTAATCTTGTCCAAAATTGGTACTGATGTTAGCATTTAGAATTAAATGGACCTTTTAAGACATCACATCCCGTCCGGACTACTGCAATGGAGTCCTGTCCGGGGTTCCCAGCAAAACCCTGGACAGGCTCCAATACATCCAGAACTCTGCCGCCAGGCTTCTCACCCGCACCAAACCATGGCAACATATCACCCCCACCCTCATCCACCTACACTGGCTGCCGGTCAAGTCCCGGATTCAGTACAAAACACTCCTCCTCACGTACAAGTCCTTCCATACCCTCGCCCCTTATCAGACCTCCTCCATCCCTACACCCCTTCTCGGAGTCTGCGGTCCTCTGACACGGGCCTGCTCTCCATCCCCCTCTCTCGCCTCCGAACTGTGGGTGACAGGGCGTTCAGTGTTGTGGCCCCCACCCTCTGGAATGCACTTCCTGCCGAGATCCGTAATGCTGCCTCCCTGGACATCTTCAAATCATCATTAAAAACACACCTGTTCACCCTGGCCTAGCCCTTTCTTGGTCCCCCGGCTTCCTTTATTTTTTATTTGCCCTTTGATTGTCTGTTTGTTTTGTTTGTCCACCATGTACAGCGACCTTGGGTCCCTTGAAAGGCGCTATATATATATCATTTATTATTATTATTATTTTAGTGTGAAAGTCTGATCATTAAAGATGGTAAATGTAGCGGCATAAACTAATACATTTCCCAGTGCCTTATCTATTGAACGAGGAAGCTCAGTTCTCCTTTCAGTGGAGCCATGCCATCAGTGCATCCAAGTACCAGAATGTTTTGCGTGCAAGCTAGTGAAACCCAATCAAAACAAAGTCAATCCGAGGGGTTATGAGTTGCACCTCTACTTATGCAGGTAATAATATAAAAACACCAAAGCTCATTAGTCTCCTTCCCTTTGAACCTTTCACAATAAAAGCCCAATTAAAAAAAACTCTACACTGTATTAATAAAATAAAACAGTTCGTTTGCAAAAATACACATTCACACATACATTTTTTTCATGCTCATTTTCAGGTAAAATTTTGTATTTTGTGCCTCTACTTTGACATGTTTCCATATAGTTGGGTCATCTCCAGCAATTCCGTGACCGTGGAGAGCGGAAGTTCGTTTCTCAGTAGATTTGCCATCTATGAAGGGTTTAAAAAAAAAATGCCCCTCGCAAAAATGTGGGCACATTAGAGCCCTAAATCCAAAATGGCTGCCATCACCATAGGTTGAAAATGAGCTTTTCAATGTTTTGGCCTACAATGTTGTTAAATACATGGTTTCTGGCATTTTTTGGGTCGAAGAATTCATATTTGATGTTGTTTTGATGATTTGACCTATTTTGACCTTCAAATCCAAGATGGCCGCCAATTTTTCAGCTCCAAAAGGTCGATTTTTCAACGTTGTCGTAGAGCCTTCATGTTAAAGCTATGCTCATGCTGAGTTGAGTTATAAACTACAAAAAAAAAGTACACAGAGGTCATCTCAGAGGTCAAAAAGGTCAACATTTGTGGCTGATGACAAACAAACCGTAGCTCTCTATGCTTACAAATGTCTCATTATGGTCACTAATTTATGAATGAATTCAGTTGAATTTGATGACAAATGTGTTTAATAGAATACAAGTTATTACACAAGTAATTTAACAAGGCATTTCGATTGAATTTACAACATAACAATAGGCCGCTACTCTTCATCTGAATATGTTGATTCTCCACACTCGCTCATCTCATCATCACTACTCTTATCAGAAAACTCAGTACGTGTGAGCTGCTGGGTCAAAGGGGGAAGGGTGTGGTCGGCACTTCCCATTCACAAGTTCCAAGCCATGACCAATGGGAGAGGGATGCTCAAGCAGATTGTAATGCAGCTGGCAATATGCAATATAATTTGTCCTTTCTACATGGTCCAATGAGTCATCATCAGGTGGCAGACAGAATGTGCTCTTTTTCTTCAGTGTGTGTCACTTGGAAGCTCTGGCCTGCCCACAGGTAACATCTGCACTCTCGGCATAGACAATGGAGAGGACAAATGCCTTCATCTCAGCTCTGACTCTCTCTTGCCTCAGGATTAGTCATCACCTTCTCCATCACCTTCTTTTTTCCGTGCCCATAAAACCCTGAGGTGTGGTCACTGCCATTGATCACATGGAGAGGTATGATGATCTTTGCAACCTCTTCTGAGAGCATCGCTTGGCAGTTGATGAACGCATGCTTGCGTCTAATAAGTAAATCACCTGGGAGTTGTTGAGAGACATAAGCTGCTTGGACAAAGATGTCTGTGTCCTCACAGTCTAGATCAGGGGTATTCAACTAAAATTGAACGAGGTCCAGTTAGAGAAAATGTCCCCATGCAAAGGTCCGGAACATCAAAATGTCTAAGTTGCTTTATGAATTAGTGTGATATATATTGAAGTAGCCTGTAGCTTTATCAACGTCTGCATGTAATCAACAACTGACTGCCAATCAAATAAATTAACATTGAACTCTACAGATATACAGTAAATACTGTGGATATGTGTAATGTTCCTCTCGGGCTGCATTTAAAAATAAAATAGCTTTTGAAAATATGTGCATCTTAAAAGTGCTTAATTTTAGATAAATAAAATAAAGTGTAGCAGCAGCTTGAGTTTCCTTTTTTCTTTGTTAACCGTTTCACATCATGACTTAACAGTTTCAGACGATTATAGAACAATATCAGTCTTTACACACCATATCAATTGAACAGTTTTAAAGTTTCTCTTTCTTTCCCTCTTATATTGCAGTCCCTCACTCACTTTTTTCTGTTCAGTCGAGAATTGAGCTGGAGCTTGTCCTTCCAGGAGTTTAGATCTGGCCTGAAATGGTGTCAGGGCCATTCTCATACACACATGCAGCTGCTCATTGGTTAGCCTCGGTTAGCCTGCCCTGGAACAATATTTAGTTTTAAGTTTGATCCTGGTGGACGGATCATATTGGTCTCTGAGACTGCTTATTTTTTGTGACCTCAGTTCTGACTTGAGAGGGAATGTTTGGTCAAACACTTTGTGTTTTGTCTCATAGTGGCGTTTTGGCACTTTTAATGAGCGCCACGGTCTCTGAACAAATGAGAAACACTGGCTCTGTGCTCCCAGTGGGCAGGATGAACATGAATGAGTCCGTCCACTCAGGGTTAAAAGCTCTGTTCTCACTGTCCACTTTCTTCTTCTTGGAGAGCGCCATGTGTAAATATTTGTCTGCCGCTAACAGGCCTGTTCACTCTCCTCTCCGCTTCTCTCCCTGTATCGCTAATTATTCTCTTCACTCACTTTCCTCTCCGCTTCTATCTGCTGCTCTCTCGTCTCTTCTTCTGTGTTTCTCTCCCTTTCCCACTTCCAATCTATTTCATGAATTCCTCTCTGTTGCCACCCTGCCGTCCTCCCTTCCTCCACCGTTGACCTTACTTCCCTTGAGCATCACTCTTCCTGTTCTTTTTAATTTTCCTCTATTTCACTCTGGCCTTCTCTGCCTCCCTTTCCTCCTGCCTCGCACCAATTTGCCTAACCTCGTGTTATTTTGTCACATTTCCACTTCTCTTTTTCCCAATGTCTAATGTCTACATTGATGTCCCTCATGCTTTATCCTATCCTTATCCTTCCTTCCCCTTTAATTTCACTGTTCTCGTACCCAGTGAAGTGTATTTTCTTCACTTTTTTCTTACCATTTATCCCAATCTATCTGCATCTTCAATTTTTTATTCCGTCTCCTTATCACATCCATCCATTTATCTCGCCACTCTCTCTCATCTTTCTCTGTGATTGCTCCGTTCGCACAGTTTTCTCGTGATTTCCCTCTCAGGATTTCTGCTAACTTTACTCAACATTCATTCCTATTTCCCCTTCTCCTCTCTGGCAGGGGTGTGGTTCGTGTGGATGTGAACCTGCAGGACGTGGACATTGACCAGTGCTCCAACAGTGGCTGGTTTGCTGGGACTCACCGCTGTAATCTCACCAGTATGGAAGTGAGTTTGGATAACATTTTTCGTTCAATCTGCAATAACAGCAAATGCTCCCATGTCACCTCACTTGTCGGTCTTGTCATTCTCATTTGTCATAAAGGAGGTAAAGGGATTTCACTACATCCTTTACACATACACCCTTCATTCTGAATATTATTTTCTTAAGACAAACCAAACGCTTTGCACAAATTCAATCAGATATTAATCAAGTGATAAATATCTAAGAGAAAGGCTTGAAAGAGGCATTTATCACCATTTAGACTACTCTCAATACCATGCTCCATAATAAAGTGAACTCGACTGGCTTACTTACTATAAGACTCTTCAAAAGTTTGAGAGCATTAGCTAAGTGAACACATTTTTGTTCACTTAACCACAATAATACACGTTCAAAAGATAGTTCTTAAAGGTCCCATGTCATGGCCATTTCCACTGATCATAATGCCATTGCTGAGGTCTAATAGATTTATATTGTGCAATTTTCCAAACTCACATTGGTTTCTCATACAGCATCTCTGTATAGTATGTGTATTCACTCTCTGTCCTAAACGGCTTGTTGGAGCTCGCCAGGGCTTCCGTGTCGGCAAAACAAATACAGCAAGAACAAGCTAAACTCATCCTGAGCACACACTAACACTCACAGCTGAGGTAAAAACAATGTGTGGCTTGATATTGAGAAAAAGGTTTATAACGCTGTGAGAATGGGTCCGCGGAGAGCATTTCTCCGCTAGCAGGTAGACCGTAGGGAGGTTGGGAATGATTTTTCAAAACCTTTTCGGGCATCAGTATCTTGAGGCTTAATCCTCTACAGTAGGTATACCATGAATGATCATACAAAATGTTACAGAAAGCCATTCATTAGTTGAAGAGATATTTCACTCTGGAACAAAAGGGTGGAATTGCAAAAAAAATAATACTAGTAATCCTATAGATAGACCCCAAGGCTAGCGTTAGAGCTCTGATCAGTATATGTAGGCTTTATCCTCTGGGTACAACAAATTATCATATGCAATTGAACAGAAAGCAATTCAATAGTTTTTAGAGATGCTTTAGTTCGGATATAAGTGGTAGAAATACAAAACAAACCAAAAGACACTGTGGATAGAGCCAATAACACCAGAGCTATGAGCGCGCCCAAAATAAATCAGACGGACCCCACATTAACCCACAAAATGTTGGTTCAAGCTGGATTAATAAGCACTTTTCTACCTGTAAAAATAAATAAATATATATATTTTTTTTAACTGTCTTTTTAGCGCAGTAACAGACATTGGTGACACTGTCTACGGCATGCACCATACTTGATATTCAACACAAAAACAAAAACAAAAACTGTCACATCACAGACTATAACCGACAAGGAAAAATGATGAGTATCATTTAGTCACTTCTTCGCCAACGCTGTTTTTATGACACATAGAAAATGTTCCTTTGGACAATCACATTTGGGTTAATCACTGACACATCTTTTCGTACAACAAAATAATAAAATCTTGTGAGCTTGTGTTAACCAGAGACCTAATTTCAGGCTAAACACAAACACGTTCAATTAATTATTGACTTCGAGACAAGGGAACCGATGGCGATGTGGTAAAATGCCATTTCAGAATTTTAGAACTTATTACTGCACCACTCTGTTATATTATTAGGTGAGAGCAGACAATCATAGCTCTTGCTAACATGGCAATAAAAGGATTCTTCCTTTCATTGCATGGTACATTGTGTTTTAAAACCACACCCCAGACAGTAGTGCAGTGTCTGTAGACCTCAGTGAATGGGCTTGTCTGTGATCATGAGGGTTGATGATGGTGATATGTGTGTGTGACTGTCTTCTCCGTGGTATAGAGCTCTTACCTGTGTGACTGCTGTGATGGAACTGGCAGCAGCAATAAATCATGTTTGTATCTATTAGAGCTTATCTCTGCTGTGTGCATACGTGTGTGTGTGTGTGTGTGTGTGTGTGTGTGTGTGTGTGTGTGTGTGTGTGTGTGTGTGTGTGTGTGTGTGTGTGTGTGTGTTTTGTCAGTGTGTGGGCCTGGCTGTTCGCTCGCTGCCTCGCTCATGTCAGTGCCAATGCGTTAGTTTTATTTGATGTATTGCAGGATGCCTCTCTTTCTACAGCAGTAGCTGCTCAGGCTTGCGTGGTATGTCGCTGGCCATATGATGTATAATAAATGCAGTGTAATGGATTGCAGCAAGATGCGGTGAATAATTGACCATGCTCTTTGTCTGTGTGCCTCCCCACTTTTTCCTTCCTTTATTTGGGGGGGAAACTACAGAGGAAACACGTTCTGCCTCATGTCCATCTTGATCTGTTTGTCTGTTTCCTCTGCATTGTTCTATATACTTTAGAGGTCCCCTATAATACTCTTTTTCATCAATATATTATAGTTATATACAAAACATGTCTCTGAAGTGTTTGGCTTGAAATACCAAACAGATCAACCATTGTAGCATCCCATAAACCCCTCTGTTTCAGCCCTGTTCCAAAAGTGCTGATTCTGTGTCTGTTACTTAAAGAGCAACTTGCAGGTTGTTTTTTTTTATTACATTTATGCTTAACCTTGCCTGAAAATTACAATTAAAAAAGTCTCTGCCCAATCCACAGTAGTAGTTGGTAGTTGGTTTGAGCGGTTGTGATTTAGTGAGCTGGTCTTTTTTCTGTAATTTTACATTGCATTTCACCATTTGCAATGCAGTGCAGGTTGCACAAACTCCAGCCTGTCAGCGTCGAGTCCACAGTTTCCCCAACAGGAAAAAGACCGGAGCTAGCTTTCGTTCCTGGGTGTGTTGTGCGAGGTGCATCCACCCCCCTGCAGCACATACAGCGCAGAGGCCATGGGCTGAAAATCATTTTCCGACAAATGTATTCACTGGGGTCTCTAACCTGCACGTTGCTCTTTAAGATGAAAATAAGGAGCCACTCTCCACGCCCCTCTGAGAGATATTTGGTTAAAAAGTAAGTTAGTAAAAAAGTAAAAATGTAAAAAAGACATGAAAAAGTGGATTTTGCATAATAGGTGAGCTTTAAAAGGCTGGTCAAATCTCACTGGTGCTGATTAGCGTTATACTTCTTCTGTTCAGATTTGTGTATGTGCAGATGGTGTGAGTGGTGTTTTTCTATCATCATCACAGTGCTGGGCATAAACAGCCTCTTAGTTACCAAGGCCATCCCAGCATGTCCTATCTAAGACTGCTTTCATGGAAATGCTTTGAATTATGCGGGTGTCTCCTGTGTTTGTGTTGAAGTGCATCATTTGCTTCCAATTAGGTACATTAATGTTTATGCATAGGTTTTTCCTTCTCCTCTCAGTGCAAATCTGTTTTCAAACGCCTCATGTTCTTAAACGTGAATATGACACACTATGAAAGGGTGATCATTACGGCGCTTACCACTCATTTACACTCCTCCTCTGATGATTCTCTCTCACACACCATATTTGGCCAAACGGCAGTCAATGATTCAGTGCCATCTTGAATCAGCAGTGTTGTTTGTCTCTGTTTCATTTCAGGAATTTATGCAGGATCTAAGAAAAACATTGTATAGAACTTTCAAATTATATTCAGTCATTACAAATGTTTTGTTAGAGGCGACAAGTATAGACCATGAAAATCCATCCGTTTCTAACAATGTCATCAATCTTGTCCATCTGACGATAATTTAAATTTGAGTTTGGGACTTTTGCTTGTGTTATTAATGTCTGGTACATTCAAGGAGTTCACACAATGCTGACAAAAGCTCTGAGCTAACTGAACTGTCTTTGCAGGGGTTGTGTTTTTGGCTTGGTTTGTTAGACTGTTAGAAGGATTATGGTAAAACTACTTAAATTGGACCTATCATGCCATATTTGAAACATATATTGTAGGGCCATACCTATAAAAAATGTCTGTGAATTTTTTTTTCAAAATACCAAATAGATCATGCATTTTAGCCATGCCTCATTTTGCTCTATTTGCTCTTTTCCAGCCCTGTTTTTGCAAGGGCTGATTCTGCTTTTGTGGCAGACTACAGCGCCACTTACAGGCCTGGCATATGTACTACAGCGTCTTCAGCGTCTCATTCCCCTGATAGGTGGAGAGTTGCCCATATAGGCGGAGCACCCCTTTTCTGACGTCAGAAAAATTCAATAATCAGCTCCGTTGCAGCCCCGTTTTTTTAGATTTGGCTATGGAGGAAAAGAGAGGGGGTTGTGTTTTCTGACACTTGGTGAGTTCCCTGACACACCAGGGACACATATTCATGTTTAAAAGACGTGCAAAAGTGCATTTTGCATGATAGGTCCCCTTTAATTTAATTAAAAGGGTGATGCATTGGCAAAAGAGCATCCTATTAAATTCTGGATTGGATCGAAATCAAGAAGTGGAAATGTACATTTTAGTTTTGTTTTGTTAAAGTTGATAGATAGGTCCTTTGTGATTTATTCACAAGCTTTAGAATTCCTCACGCTTGAAGCAGCATTCACATGATAAGTGATTTGCTCTTTGCTCACCGCGAGGTTGGGGCCAGAGTTTTGCCGTAAATAACAGCCAGTTATGGTTCTATGGTTATCTCCCCTGCTAGCTTGTGCTGCTACATAGAGCTGTCATCTGATTGGTTAAGTGTCTAAAGTTCAGCAGTAACTAGGTCAAAGAAGAAATTATTTTAACTTAGAGTGCAGCGCTCGGTGACAATTTTAAGTGGTGCGCCGAAGAAGTGATTGTGCCTAGTCGGGCGGCACTGCTCTCCCCATAGAAACACAAAAGCAACAGGTCTGTAGCCATGCTAGCAGCAAGGCTTGGTGTGAACGGTTAACATTTGCATTTTAACAAAGTCCAAATAACGATGCTAACATAGTCACGTGATTGTTTGGTATCATTTACTATGCTGGATTTCAGTGCATTCCATTACATTGTTGGCAATACACAAGTAACAGGTGCCTGGAATCATCCAAGTCAATATGATGCACCCTATTAGGATGAAGAGCGTCTGCAACACAGTTAACGACAATTCATCCAATAGTTCACTCACAGAAATATTTGGCCTAATATAGAGGATTTAGGTATTTCAATTGCATATAACATTTCCATCCATTTGGATTACATAGTTCTTACATACATTGACTAATAAACTCTATGCATTGCAAATACATAATAACTATGTCTACAACCTTATTATCAATACATTAGAATTATGAAATGAATGCACCAATTAAGCTATATTTATTGTATATACATACACTTGGATCTTATTAATTTAAAATGCATATGCTTTATTTATATTGAATACATAAGCCTGGTTCTAATGTATTTGAAACACATTGGATGTATTGATAATAAGGTTGTAGACACAGTTATTATGTATTTGCAAAGCATAGAGTTTATTAGTCAATTTATGTAAGAACTATGTAATCCAAATGGATGGACATTTTATATGCGATTGAAATACATAAATCCTCTATATTAGGGCCAAATATTTCTGTCAGTGTTGTCGAGACATTTCAGTCTTAACCGAAGTGGTGGGCCAACCAGCAAAGCAACATTACTATTCATAGAGACAAGCTGCTAGCATGGTAAAAAAAAACATGTAGAAAATAAAAAAAATGTAGCTCAAGTGAGGCAAAAAGGTTTCCATCATGAGCGTTGACAGTTTGCTGATGGTGTTGGAGCTTCTGTAATATCTCCAGACTGTCACTTTAATCAAAGAGAGGTGAGAATCAAAGCATCATTTCAGAAGGGGAAGTGATAAAAGGGCTTTCATAATCTTCAAAATGAAATTAATCTATAGCAAATATATTTGAAGAACAAGCTGTAAAATAATGGCTTAGATGATAATACAAATGTTGAAATGCAAGCAGTTTGCCATAAAATTCAGATTGTGTCTTTAGTGAAAGACGTGAAATGTTCAATGTCTTGTTTTTTTCTTCCCCCTGTCATTTTTCCTGTTGTTCTATTTCCTACTCGATAATAAAACTATAATAATTTATTTTACCACTTTATGTTTGCTGTAATTAAAGTCCTATTCTTGTTGTTCAGCCAACCCTCATTAAAGTAATTCTGGGACATTACTTCCATTCTCTTGTACAATCAAAGTACCAAACCAGTGTGGTGAAAAGCTGCCAGGAGAAATTATTTGGATGCCAAATAGTTTCAGAGTGCATGCACACAACACTACATGGAAAAATGTGATAAAAAGAAAATGAAGGGATTTTGTGGCTTGTGTACAGACCAAGGAGAAAATAATAGCCTTTTGTACCAAAGCCCTCATTAAAAAACAGTTGATTTCCAATTCTCGCTAAGTACAGTTTTTGGGAAATGGGCTGTGGAAAGGGAATGTGAAGCTCATTGCTTCCCCGTTGAGAACAAACACACCCGTAGGCTCTGTCTCAGAGAGAACTATAATTCCAAGACAGACTCCAGTAATGTGACAGAGCAGAGTGTTACCACGGCTTCTCATTGTTACGATGATGTAATGGCTCAGTCTGTAGCTAAACAACTGTTATGTTAACACTGCAGCTTTTCAACTGTGTTTATAATGCGTCAAAGGAAAAACAGCCTGTTTTTGTCCTCTCCTATGTTGGGAAGGTAGCTAGTGGATATTGCTCATGTTGGCCTTCTTAAGTTCTTAAAAGTCCTCCATGTTGTACATTTAGGACAGAGACATATCTCCCAAATGGCAAAAATACCAACAATGCAAAGCTGACTTTTTGATTCAATTGCATATAAAACCCAATATGCAATTGAATCAGCTAATATAAAAGGAAACACATACTTTGTATCATGTTGAACTCCTTACAAAAAAAGATTACAAATACGACATACGAAATACAATGAAACTAAGCTTGGCTATTCAACTTTATTATAATTATACGGATGAACAGTCTGAATGACAGAAAGGGTTTTTCATTCTGACGGATATTGCATAGATGTGAAACATACAAGATATAAAAATGCATAGCAGTGCTTATTGGACATGTGAAGATGGGTGATAATTCTCATTGGGTCCACTTTCAGATTGGTTGTCAAGGTTTTAACAAGATGTTGTACTGAAACACAGTCAAAGAGGAGGCAAGTATAAAGTTTAAACAAAAAGCAAGCTTTTAAATAAATAAAGCTGATACAAAAGCAAGGCAAAATTAAAGTAAAGACAAACTGAACAGGTGCAGACCGTGGGGCACGAGGAACAGGATCCAAAACACAGGCAGGACCTCTGGGAAAACAGACAGGGACACAAGGGGAGACATGCCTAAATAAAGACTAACCACAAAGACAAGACACAGCTGGGGAGGGGAGGCCAGACACAAAGGCACCAGGTGAACACAATCAGGTAATCAAACAGGAGGGAAAACACAGAGACAGGAAGTGAAAACAGCCATGAAAGAGGGGGTGAATACTTTTCAAAATAAAAGAGGAAACGTTAAACACACAAATCTTGGATTCATGACATCTAATCTATACAGTATGTCAACTGATAAAATCCAACTATTTGGATCAAATAATGGTTAAAGTCATTTTTTATGTAAATACAGACTTCCAGCTTATCTCAGTTTCATATAATTTAACATATACATATCATCATGTTGGACTCTCAGGCAGTAGAGTTAGGTTAAGGGTTAGATATGTAACATGTTACATGTTACATATACACGTAACATGACTTGCCCCCTCTTACAACTAACCAAACACATTCTTCTTAATCTGGCGCTTTTTAAGCAGCAATATTTGCTATCTCTCCCTCTGCCTTATAATACTGGTGCCATGCTTCCACACCACTGCTGCTTTTTGCCTCACCCCCACCACCCCAGCATCCACCTGTAGGCCCCAGGGGATACCATAGTTATTTAATTATCACTCCTAAATGGACTCTGTAAAAAGTATTTATGGGAAGTTATGACGCCAGACTCAATCTAAATGCTGCTGATAATAAACATTTCAAACGTGAGTTGTCTGACTGAATTGACATCTCCTTGGACTTTGAGAAACTGGAAAGGACATTTTCTCCTATTTTTCTCACATTTTATACAGCAAACAATTCATGTCACTTACATTCGGTACTGTGGGCAACCTTGCTCTTCCCATATCAGAAGGTCAACGCACTATCACAATGAGCCACAGCCTCCCATACTATAACCCCAAAAGTAATCAGCAGATGAATCGATAGTAACACTAATCCTTAGTTGCGGTCCGAATTCAAACCATTACCAATGAACAACATATTGATTAGTGATCCTTAAGTCAATTCAAGTTAGTGGATTGTTCAATAGGAATCCTTAAAAAAACACAACAATAATATTTAACCAGGAGTTGTAGGTTAAATTTGCTGCATATGAATGAGCACCCCTACATGAGCTTCTTCTTCTTGGCCTTTTTTTCTGCTCTGCCCAGAAACAGCAAGGCCGTGCAGGAAGGTAGGATGTGTCACCATGAACCAAATACAAGACTTCATGCAATATGGATAGTCAGTCGTAGGGGAAGCATGTTACATAAGGAGCCCCTGCTTATATAATTAGACAAGGATGAGGATGATTAGTGTGGGTGATTTGTGACTGGATACATCTGAGTAGGTTTATGTCTTTTTTCTTCTTCTTTGTGTGCTTTTTAAATGTAAGTAGCATCGACTTGTCTGCAGTGTGTTTGAGTATGCCTGTGTGTGTGTGTGTGTGTGTGTGTGTGTGTGTGTGTGTGTGTGTGTGTGTGTGTGTGTGTGTGTGTGTGTGTGTGTGTGTGTGAGTGAAACGTGCCGCTGGAGATAAAGGGCTTCAAAGGCAGAGCTCTGCTAATGAGTGTAAACTGCTGTGACAGCTAAGGAGGGTTACCCCCTCTGTCTCTCCTCTCACTTCCTCTCCTCAATCAGATCCACTTCCTCCTCCCCTCTTACACCCTCTGTTTCCATGGCTATTCACACTCTCCAAAATCCCTTCTCTATCTTTGGCCATCGCTCCCTCCTCATCTCTTTTTTACTCTCATGTTTTCCATTTCTGCCTCCTCCATCACCCTTACTCCTTTCTCTGTGTTGACGCCAATTATCTCCTGTGAGTAGGGGCAGAGAGGCAAGCCAGAAAGGATCCCTCCGTCTGTCCACATGTCCGGCTCTGCTTTTGCCAGCCTACAAATTAAATAATTATTTGAACATACTGAGTTATAATTATGAAATACTCTTCAACTTTTTTTTACTGCTTTAAAGTGGTGATGAACGATAGATACAGAGCCTGGAAATGGGAAATGTATGTTGTTAAAAAATGTAAAAACCTTGGGTTATCGCTCAATCTGTCGACATGTACTGATCTGCTTTTGCCAGCCTACAAAGTCAATCAATACTTGAACACACTGATTTATAATTAAGATTTCCCTTCAGCTTCTTTTACTGCTTTAAAGTGGATAATACACGATAGATAATGGGCCCGAATAAGCCGAAATGTATTAATTCTTCCGATTAGGGAATTACAGCTAAATTAAAGGTTGATAATGGAACATTTATAATATATATATATATATATATATATATTATTTTATTGTATTTATTACGTTGTATTTCGATAATTAAATTACAGTCAATGAAGGATTTGCAGACAATTCAAAGTTAAATTGCTCTCATTGACTACATTACATTTAATTTAGCTAACGAGTCACAAACAATAAGAGCGATCAAGCCTGAAGATACTCAGAATTGGTGGAATTATGGAAGTTGATTAATGGAAGTTAAAGTTAGTTATTTGTTTGTCTTCGTCTTGGCCCAATGTAAGTCAATGGCAAAAAGGGTTTTTGGGCCCAATGACGCCCAGATTGTAGTATTACCGTTTGGTCTCTAGTAAACATTTACCAGAGAACAAAACATGTTGGTGTTTCAGAAGAAAAAACACACGATTGCACTTTGCAATACACGTTTCTGTTGATGCAGAATGAACGTCAGACAGTCAGAATCCCAAGTCAGAAATGTTCTTTGTTTTTGTTGTGTTAGCTCAGAGAAATAGAATATTAAATAATCCATTTTCTTTCTTTCCCTTATGGGCAGAGATGGGAGAAGTCAGATATTGTACTTGAATAAAAGTAGAAGTATCAGAGTGTAGGAATACTCAGTTACAAGTGAAAGTCCTACATTCAAATGTTACTCAAGTAACACCCAATGATGGGTTACTGTATCAACTAAATAGATTTGAATCTTGCATCCCTAGTTTAAAGGCTGCAGCAACATCGTCTTTGGCATAAATGGGTTACTTGGCTGCTATCATTACAGTGTAGATGTGTGGACTTTATGCTGACACGCAAAACTAAATCCAAAATAGAAAAAGCATCAAAAGTATGATTTCTAGCTGCAGCTCAGCAACTCTTAGTCGTGATGCATCTTTTCTCCTGCTATTCTGAAGATGAATTGTGGCCAAATGTGCCCCACTGCAAGAAAACAGTCTCAGGCTTCATGGGGTTATAAAAGTGACATAAATGGAATATTTGTCTCTCCCTTACTATGTTGTTTTTTGCAATCCTTATCGTATCTGGTCACATTGTGAGAGAAAGTAGAGGATTTAAGCTTCAAAAGTCTTAGTCAGTATAAACTGCATTTAAGGAAGGGGATATCCAAGCGAATAAGACACTGCAAGAGCCTGCGGAATGTAAGCAGTAATGGATGCTTACATTGAGAAATATGCTGGATTTTGTGTTTCTTCTAAGATATGTCATTCTTTAATTGTCAGGAGAGCTGATACTCGCAAGACCTGTTTTTTACCTGTGTTATCTCTTGCAAGTGAAAAAACGAGGAGCAGAGGAGAAAGAAAATAACCCGTTCTGCTCTGTCTTTTCGGTTTTGTTCTGTCAGAGGCTCTCAAGCTCTCCACGGGGATTTAAAAGCTGAAAAGCTCGAGCTCAGTTGAATTATTTTAAGACCTACTGAATAATAAGAACTGTAAATGCTTGTGTGTGTTTAAGCACTGTTGTTCTCTTATCATCAGACTCTGACCACTTGTATTTATATTCAAAGCTGTATTTTATAATAAAAGGTGAAACAAAGGTAAATATACTCTCAAATGAACGAAGCAAACCTTATTGTACAGCTTTGAAAATGTCGATATATATAAAAGAAGACTTTTGTGATCTAGGGAGCCAAAGCCCACAGGAAGTGGGCCGGGCGTTATAGCGAATCCTCGTAGTGACCAAATGGTGGTGCTAAACTTCTTGGTCAGTCCGTGATGCCATTTGGGCCCAAAAATATTTTCTGCCATTGGAAAGAGACATCTGTAAATCAGCAGAGTTTTTCTTTTTTACGTAAATCAACTTCCAGCCAGGACGCTTAAATAGCTTTCATTTAAACCATAATGAGCCTAAAAGTATTCCTAGGTCCTACATTCTGAGTCCTTAGAGTTGTAAAATGCGCTAAATGCTGCTTTTTTTCGAGCCAGACGTGACGTGGCAAGGAGGCGGGACGTAAGGGAATCGCAAATGTGCATGGATTCAAAACATTGCCGAAAGATCCAGGTATATTTGTTCACTATAGTCAGGCCATTTTGGCTTCACACCCCACTGAAGAAATGTTATAGGAATGAACGAGGCCCCACTTCCAACGCTCTATCCAGTTCTCTTTACATCCATGGGGGAGACACGTACTGTAACAGAGCACAAATTCATATTGTGCGTTACCATACAGTACTGTCTCCATTAAAGCCAATAGCCATCTGGATTGATCCTATTCACTGCCATAACTGTGACACAAAATGGTTTCTTTTTTAAATGGGCCCACTCATGTAAGAAAGTCATGCCACTGCAGTGCGTTGTGTTGCAAAAGTGTATTTTATGATATAGAAAATAGAGAATATTCCTATTGTATGCAACATTTTTTAAGGTACAGGACACAGCCAGCTGGGAGCTGAGTAGCACTATGCAGCAGAAGTGTACTGCCGGGCCTGTTATTATAAAACCACATCAATAATACAATACCAGGCATAGTTTAGCTTCAAGTTGTCAAGGTTTGTGAAACAAGCAGGACCCAAATGCAGATATAAACTGAGACTTCCTTTATTTCAAGGCTATGATATATATGTGCAATGACAAAACAGAACACTCACCGCAGAACTAGTCATGGAACAAGACGAACCGACCAAGACAGACAGAAAACCCAGAACTTAAATACACACAAGACTAATCACACAACAAGACACAGGTGAGGAGAAAACACAGGGGGCCAGGTGAACATAATCAGACAATTAGACACACCAGGGAAACTAATGACAAGACAATAACCTAAAGGAAAACATGACATGGAAAACAGCAAAAACACCCAAACCTACAAAACTATAAACGTGACATAACATGAGAATCGTGACATAACCCCCCCCTCAAGGGACGGATTCCAGACGTCCCAAAAAAACAAAAATCCAGCAGGGTGGGTGGAGGGGGTCTGGAGGACGGGTCTCGGGCGGATGGCCCGGGGGGCAAGGCAGAGTTCAAAAAAGGGGAATTCGGGCGGACGGCCCGGGGGCAAGGCAGAGTCCATGGAGGGAATCTCGGGCGGACGGCCAGGGGGCAAGGCAGAGTCCGAGGAGGGGTGAAGACCCGACAGCTCCGGAGGCCGGTCAGGAGCCGGTGTCGGCAAGATCCCCCATGGAAGAGGACACAGGACCGGCAGGACCCCCGGCAGGAGAGCAGTCGGCGGAATCCCCAACGCGACAGGACATGGAGTTGGCAGGACCCCCAGCGGAAGAGTAGTCGGCGGGACCTCCAACGTGGCAAGACATGGAGTTGGCAGGACCCCCGGCAGAAGGGCAGTCTGCGGGACCTCCAACGGCTCAGGACATGGGGTTGGCAGGATCCCCGGCAGAAGAGTAGTCTGCAGGACCTCCAACGGCACAGGACATGGGGTTGGCAGGACCCCCGGCAGATGAGCAGTCTGCGGGACCTCCAACGGCTCAGGACATGGGGTTGGCAGAACCCCCGGCAGAAGAGTAGTCTGCGGGACCTCCAACGGGACCAGACATGGAGTTGGCAGGACCCCCGGCAGAAGAGTAGTCTGTGGGACCTCCAACGGCACAGGACATGGGGTTGGCAGGACCCTCGTCAGAAGAGCAGTCTGCGGGACCTCCAACATGACAAGACATGGAGTTGGCAGGACCCCCGGCAGAAGAGTAGTCTGCAGGACCTCCAACGGCACAGGACATGGGGTTGGCAGGACCCTCGGCAGAAGAGCAGTCTGCGGGACCTCCAACGGCTCAGGACATGGGGTTGGCAGGACCCCCGGCAGAAGGGCAGTCTGCGGGACCTCCAATGGCTCAGGACATGGGGTTGGCAGGACCCTCTGCAGAAGAGCAGTCTGCGGGACCTCCAACGGCTCAGGACATGGGGTTGGCAGGACCCCCGGCAGAAGGGCAGTCTGCGGGACCTCCAACGACACTTGAGTGGGTTGGTTCGCCAACAGAACCCGGGGAGCTGGCGTCGGACGGACAGCCAACAGGAGACGAGGTGCTGGAGTCGGCCGGTATGCCGACAAGACACGGGGAGCTGGCGTCGGACGGACAGCCATCAGGACACAGGGAGCTGGCGTCGGACGGACAGCCATCAGGACACGGGGAGCTGGCGTCGGACGATGAGTCAGCAGGTGACAAGGAGCCGGAGTCGGGACCATGGTTACTGGAGCCGGCACTGAAGCCGGGAACATGGCTGTAAGGTCCGGTTCTGGAGCCGGAAACATGGCTGTAAGGTTCGGTTCTGGAGCCGTAAACATGGCTGTGTGGGCCGGCACTGGAGCCGGAAACATGGCTGTAAGGTCCGGTTCTGGAGATGGAAACATTGCTGTAAGGTTCGGCTCTGGAGCCGGAAACATGGCTGTGTGGGCCGGTTCTTGAGCCGGAAACATGGCTGTGTGGGCCGGCACTGGACCCGGAAACATGGCTGTAAGGTCCGGTTCTGGAGCCGGCAACATGGCTGTAAGGGCCGGTTCTGGGGCCGGAAACATGGCTGTAAGGTCCGGTTCTGGAGCCGGAACCCTGGCTGCTGGGCGCGGAGCGGAAGCCTGGACCCTGGCTGTGTAAGCCAGGTAATGGAGTATGGAAGCAAAGCTGCGTGGCCCGGCACTGGAGCACGGAGCCACGGCTGCTGGGGCCTGTTCTGGGGCTGGAACCATGGCTCTTGGGGCTTGAGCTGCTAGCTTGGCCTTGCGACTCCTCCTCTTAGCAGCCGCCTGAATACTCCGTGGACCTCCATAAGCCAGACGAGTTCCAGAATATGACTCCTGGACAGGAGCAGGAACTGGGGCGGAAGCATGGGTTGACTGCAGACGGAACCCACCGAGGCGTATGGTGCCAGGTTGGGAATTGGGAGGCCGGGAGCTAGCATGCCTGGGGCTAGCAGGCCGGGAATCACACACAGGGAGGATCTTTGAAATCCAGCCAGGTAAGAACTTCACCATACCTGGTTTCTCTCTAGCCATCTGGCGCGCCTCCGACAACACAGCCTCCCGCTGCTGAACTCCGGGTGCTCTCTTCCATCTATCCGAGCAGTTAGCCAAAAAGAAGGAAAAATGTAATAATTCCAACTCGAACGGATCTACTGGGCCCATTTCTTGGTCGGTTCGTACTGTCAAGGTTTGTGAAACAAGCAGGACCCAAATGCAGATATAAACTGAGACTTCCTTTATTTCAAGGCTATGATATATATGTACAATGACAAAACAGAACACTCACCGCAGAACTAGTCATGGAACAAGACGAACCGACCAAGACAGACAGAAAACCCAGAACTTAAATACACACAAGACTAATCACACAACAAGACACAGGTGAGGAGGGAGGAGAAAACACAGGAGCCCAGGTGAACATAATCAGACAATTAGACACACCAGGGAAACTAATGACAAGACAATAACCCAAAGGGAAACATGACATGGAAAACAGCAAAAACACCCAAACCTACAAAACTATAAACGTGACATAACGTGAGAATCGTGACACAAGTCAGTTGTTCTCAATACTCGTGCACTGAGTGTAAACCCTTTTTATTAAAAAGAGTTTGTTTTTGTGATATCTTTCTCAGCTTTAATAAAACACCCAGCAGAAAGACACTGCAGGCGGAGTCTGCAGCTTTCTTTGTCAAATTGAATAGTTTTTAGTTCACAAAGATAGTCTCCACCAATCTTTGACAATGAAAGCCATGTCTTTAGTTATCATCAAAGGATTTTAGGTTTGTTTTAATTGTTTTATTATCCTAAAAAGACAACAGGTCATATATCGGAATTTGATATGACACTACTGCAAGTTGTTAAGTTTGAGCCTGATGAGATTGATCATTTTCTGACACAAATTCAGAATAATGAAATCTTAAAGGAGAATCGGACCAATTTAAAAAATCCAAATTACTTTACGGGTAAAGCCAGAAAATTATAACATTGCCATTTTTATCTCTGTTTTAACTTGGAGCATTATATATACCAGAGAAAGCCTATGTTATATATTAGGGGAACTCAGTTTAACATGTACATAATGAGCCACAATGAGCTCCCTCCATTGTTTCATATCCTTGCCGGTCCAGTCAGCGCAAACTTAAGGATGCTTAATGCTGCCTAATTACTGCAACAATGCGCCTTCTTTTATTGTCTATTCTAAACCTTCTTAAATCAGGAGACCCCACATATACTTGGTTTTACAAAATTGTCAAATACAGAACATAGTCAGTATATAGATGTCTGAAGAGAACTGGATACAGCGTTGGAGGTAATGCCACGTTGATTCCTATGGAATTTGCTCAGTGGCGTATGAAGTCAAAATGGCCTGACTCCCGAGAACAAACATACCTGGATCATCCGGGGACTACAGAGCATGCACACTTGCGTTTTCCTTAAGCCCTGCCTCCAAGTTGTTGCATCTCGTCTTGGATCGGTCAAATGAGGAGAGGAAAAATAACAGCAGATTCTGATTCAAGCACATTCTATTTTAGGACATCTTTTAGGACAAATATCCTCTGATTTCCGTCTCTTTCCGTTTGTAAGTCAATGGGAAAAAGTATTTTTGGGCCCAAAGGCGTCACAGCTAACACATACTGTAGGCTTGGTACCATTTACCATCGTTTTATTGCTCCATTGCTTTAACACTCAACTCACCTCCTGATGGCTTGGGTCAGTAGCCCTCTGTGTCTGTTACCTTCAGCTGAATGACATGCACTGGGCCTTCAACTCACTCCAATATAAACCATTCTGCAAGGATTTACTGACATGAGGAACCGGATTGATATATTGGTTGGAGAATAGGATGATTCATGGCTCAAACAAAAAGTGAACTTTGACCCAAGAGACCGCTGATCTTCTTCTTGTTATGTATCTTAAGTTATTAACAAGTTGCAGTATTTTTATGTCACATGCATACGTATTCTAACTGAATTCACAATGTTTTCCTAAATTCAACTAAATACGATAACTTGCTTAACTGTATGAAGTAGTTTTGTAATCAAACCTAGAAACGAAGTACACATAAAAGGAAAGTTTGTTTATAAAGAGAGGCGAAAACTGACTTAGAGGGTTACCAAGAGCATAACATTTTGAAGCAAACAATGTCCGAATTGTCGAACACAATGCTTTCTCAGATATTTATTGTGCCTCAATCTTTTTCAATAACCTTTCCATAGACTTTTTGGTGTTAATAGTATGGATGGATCATTGTTTTTTTTGGCACTTTGTAAGATGTCGAAATGTTTCACAGTCGGGAAGACACTCTTCTCGCTAAGAAGGCTCTCTAAATAAGTCACAATCTCACAAACGGCTCATTGTTTATAACATCTTGTACAGGAGGAAGTCTATGAATGTATTTTTGGTTACAATTTCAGCAATATCAGTTTTACCGCCTCTTACAAGCCCCTCAATTTCAAGCTTCTTAATGTGCTACTCAGTATCCTAAATTGCTGGAGTGGCCTGCTTTCTGGAAAAAAGTCATTTACACTGGAAACTTACCCTAAATTTAAGATTTAAGAATTATATGTGTTCTCAATTAAAAATATGAAATTATTTATAACATTTTCAACAAAACTGAAGGTAACAAAAGCCGGTTTTCTGGCAATTTCTTCACATGTCTTCCTTTGATCTATAATGAGGCAGATGATGCATACATTGTAGCATAAAGTGAGGAAAATTGAAGGATGAGGATGCAAATAAGATGGAGAGCAGGATGAGATAGGGATGAAGGGAGGGAGGGATGAGGAGTGACAGCAGTGAGGGACAGTCGTCAGGGAAGATTCATCCTCCACAGAGAAACACCATTCACTCTCTAATCTGTTGCCTGCAGCTCCGCGGCTGCCACAGCCAAATGTAAGAGCCTGTCAAGTCTGTGGCAGCAGCAGTTGGATCTTAATTGAGTGAGGCCTCCCAGTCGAGTCCACGTAGGAGGCTTGGGACCACCCAGCCTGATGTCTATGTGGAAAAACTAAGCCTTCATCTCACAGGTCTTTAAATGCCAATTGAGACTCGCATTCTACTCTTGACACATTTTCCTAAGGCTGGGTTGCCAATCAGTGGTAACATTTTGAACAGTGTTCCCAACTTAAATAAATCAGAGCCCTGGTTTTCTGAATTTGGAACCCTATCAACTGCAATTCCCCAGGTAATACCCTTTTAAGGATGCAGGGGGACCGGCAGTAGCACTCAGCTCTAGTCCCAGCACTGCAACCGCAACAAGCCACCAATCAATAAGCGGCTATATATCGCCTTTTTTATGTAGAAATTCCAGACAGGCTTTAGTCCAAGGTCTCTTCTCCTCAGACATCAAGTGGTTGGTTGTCTTGTGAAACAGCAGCAAGCAGATTCCATACCCAGGGGACAGTGTGATTGTAATGCTTTTAGGGTTTAATGCTTTCAGTGTATTTATAGATCTCTGAGGGATGCAGAGTGCTCTCTTTCTCTCTCTCTTCGCCTCGCTTGCCAACTCCCATCTTGGTGTCGTGTTTACAGATTTTCATCCCATTTTATCGGGAGAAACCAGAAACAGGTACCACAGGCTGCTGTCCAAACATGAAAAGCCTCCATGTGGATGTTACCGATCTGATAATTCATTCTTAGGTTTCATGCTACTTCAGTGTTGTATTCACTCAAATGTTAAGTTCGATTCACATTTTACGTTATAGTATCAAGAGATATTGTGATGTGGTGTTGTGCTGGCAGTTCTTCCAGAAGCTGTATGTACTTGTTAGACAGATACACAGGTTTTACTATACTGTTTTTTATGATTGTTGGTTTGTAACTTCAATATTTTTTTTGTTGGAGTTTAACTTGCAACATTTTTCAAGGGGAAAGTGATTCTAAAAGACTAACTTTGAAACAGCTGGATATAATTTGGTGAACATTAGTCCTCGACAAGTTGAGATATTTCCAGCTGAGCCACAATGGACTTAAATTATACTGAAACATACTATACAGTATTATTTAGTTATTTGGCCTGTCCTTGGGAAATAAAGAGAACAGCTTATTTCCAGACTTGCCACATTACAGCAATATTTATTTGTCATTCAAGAGTCTATCCCAGAAAAGCTGGAATTGACAGCAGGCTCACAAGATCATAATGCAAAAGAGCCCCTAGGCCTAGACGATTTTGGTGCTCCGCAAATGCGGTCATTTTTCGTTGTTGGGGAAACAAATTAGAGCTTGGTAGGTGGCCTCAAGAATGTGGATGTCATCTTCATCTATCTTTATACGAGCAAGCTATCTATAGCTACATTTGGGGATGTTGCCTTCAGACATAGCTAGCTAGTAGATAGTAGCTGTCATTGCTAGCTATCTATCTATAGGCCTATAGCTAAATCTCCAGATTTGTCTTTTTTTTTTACAAAAAACAATCAATTGTTGTACAGGTTTTGCAAGATTACTTTGAGAAGAACTATTAAATTGATATATTTTTAAAAGAACCTCCTGCAATGTCAGGCTAAATAAATAAAAAGAAAACAAACGTGAGATTTCTTAATTCTTTTCACTTGTTATTTTTAGAAAATGCTATCTATTTATCACAACACAACTGATGAAGTGCAAATAGGCCAACCCACACAAACTGTTAATATTTACAACTACTTAAAAAAGGTATGCCAGGCAAAATTTCCCCTCAATATGAGCAATTTGAGGATCAAGTGCCATTGATAAACTATAAGTAAAATGCAAGGGTCAGCTCTTCTTTGTAACTAAACATTTCCTGTCAGTCACTTTTAAACAATCAGTCGTTTGCACTCTTTCGATTGACAATGCAACTTTGGAACCTGTCAGCCAAGTGTTGGTACGGTGGCCCTGAAGTGCAAGTCAAAACAACATTTCACAAAACACTACAACATTTCATAAAACACAACAACATTTCAAAAAACACTACAGCATTTCACAAAACGCTTCAGCATTTCACAAAACGCTTCAGCATTTCACAAAACGCTTCAGCATTACACAAAACGCCACGGCATTTCACAAAACACCACAGCATTTCACAAAACACAGCATTTCACAAAACACTTCAACAGTTCAACTTTTAAGGAAAGGGTATTCATTTAGGGAGAACACTTCTTGTTTGTGATTGGACAGAGCCAGCGAGAGAAGTACTGCTGTGATTGGTTGTTTTTGCTGCCAGTCAAGAAATGACACTTCGTGATTGGTCAGCACCCGACAGCGCAACATGTCCCAAAACATCAGCTGTTAGCTGTTATCACAGAGAGCTCACAGCTCCTCATATATGTTCAGAAATTGGACAAAAGTTAAACATGTACAAACCACAGACCATCTCTGTCGTGGCGAATACAGTCGCTGCTTTATTTCTGTCTGTATTCCGTTGTTGTGAGTTTGGACGGAGCAGCTACCGGTTAGTTAAGCCTGATCGATCCGATCGGCGATCTCCATCCAGAAAATACGCATTTCAAAAGATGTTTCTCCTGCTGTCTTGTCTGCAGACTTGTCAAAGCATTAATTCATGGTTTTTGCTAACCGGTATCAGTATGTTGTCACTTCAGCATCATTTTGGAACATGTATTACAATTAAATCACGGTAAAATATGTTCATTTTGTTGTAGTCTACCATAGTATTTACATGGAGATACTGTAAGCCCCGAATATTCGCATCGCTCTAACAGCTCGAGTTTCACCGCGGCTGTCAGCTGTGTTTACTCCTGTCATTCAAACAAGACGCGCTGGAGAGGGGACGGAAATAACTGTGAAATAACTGCACTAAACGGGGTTCTTTGTAGTACTTCCATTTAATGCCGATGGGGGCGCTGCATAACTACGTAGCCTCGATTAAAGCAAACAGAAGAAGACGACATGTATCAACAAACCACCGCAGCCCGGACTTGAACCGGAGCAGCGGAGGGGTGATGAGGTATCGAGAGATCTGAGTCCAGCGGCTGCTTGTGTTTCTGATCATCAGGACATCATGTGACCAGCAGATCCTGTGCGAACGCCCTACGTAACTCAGTGGACGTCCGACAACATGCACACTAACTTATATTGCAGCTATAGGCTATACTTTGGTTTAAATTGCGTGAATAAACTAGCTAGAGAGCTAAAGTTAATTACATTCATCCAATGTCAGAAGGATTACCTTTTAACAAACGTTGTAATGCTTTTCTTTCATTTCAATTTGAGTAAAACATTGGAGATATCACATTGTATTGTTTTCTTTTTACACTGACTCAGATATAATGAAAAGACTACGTTAGTCGAAGCTCAGCTTTGGTCAGGAAGAGACAGGAAAGGCAGAGAGAAAGTGATGGAAGTCAGGGAGGAACTGCAGGTATAGTCACACAAAGAATGTAGGCTTGATAACCCTATCTATCTATCTATCTATCTATAACAATAGTCTTAATTTACAATAGGCATAATTGTAAAACAACATAGGCCTACATCTATTGCAGTTATGATTTCATAATAACATACAATCGTATAAAACACAATTTGCTTACATCTTTGTTCTCTTTTGAGAATCAAACAAAACAGATTTAAATGACAAAAAGAATGCAAACAAACAAGTGAAATTAACTAAATTGCTGAATTGCTTTTAATTCACTGGCAGGAGCGACAAGTGAGGAGGAGCAAAAAGTGAACAAGGAGGGAGAGATTGAACAAAGAGAAAGAGTAGAGGACAGAGAGAGTAATGAACAGGAAGAAGACAGAGAGACTCAAGAAGATGGTAGAGAGGCTGCAGGTTATGGAAAGGAGAGAGACATGGAAAATCAATGTTGACAATGTTTTGTCATGTTAGCCTCTTCTGCATGTCCGGATCATTAATAGTAACAATCAACTGATTCTTATGCATTACACTTTCAAAAATAATTGATTCTGTAGCCCACTGACATGGTTTGAAATCAATATATTATCCAATTTGTGACCCCCCACAGGACTCAAAAAGCACCTAACTAGATCATGAAAATCCCCCAAATCTCGGGGAGTGTCCCCCGAACCCCCCTAACATATTTGGACCTCGGTATTTAGGAAATCCTGGATACGGCCCTGTGCACAAGTGTGTATTGTTTTGCTGGAGAAAGCCGCACTGGTGATAGACGACATATGGAGCCCTTTGCAAGCCAGGCAGTTCAGGGGTATTGGTTGACATGAATTTACTTTTGATGATCCTTATCGATCTTCTGTGACATTCTGTGACTTTGTGTTTCCTGTATTATACTCATGGGATATGCGCTGTGAAATGTATGGGCTTGGGGAATGTAGTAAGTTTGGAAACAAAATGTTACTCCTCTTGTAAAAAGTTGAAAGTGTATATGCACTTGGGAACCAAAAACTGGTTCTGCTGTGATAGTGGTGACAGGTTTAATAAATGCAACATTTTGAATGCACACAGCCCATTGAAATAAGCATCATATTTCATCCTAGCCCACCTAAGTGTCCCTGGGTAGGTCTTATCTTAATGAGTCTCTACTTTCTTTGGAGTAAGCAGAAAATAAGTTCCTAACAAATGCTGGTGGTTATGTGAATGCATTAGTGGGAATGTGTGTGGTTGGTTGTGGGTAAGGTTTAGTAATTACTCAATATTCTATCTATCTATCTATCTATCTATCTATCTATCTATCTATCTATCTATCTATCTATCTATCTATCTATCTATCTATCTATCTATCTATCTATCTATCTATCTATCTATCTATCTATCTATCTATCTATCTATCAGTCTATCCATCCATCCATTTATCATCTATCCATCCATCTTTCCATCCGTCCTATGTCCATTTATTTCTCTCTTTCTATTCATGCTCAGCAGATGATAAGATTCGAAGTTAAACTCCCACTACGTTAGGGGCCCTCCGGGAGCCTGAATCATCGGCTTGCCACCTGCTCCACCACCAGTGACGTGCAGTCAGGGGAGGCAGGGGAGGCAGAGCCTCACCTGTCATACTCCAATGTAACGGGAAAATAACTAAAGAAAAACGAAATAGTAATAATAATAAGATGTCTCCACTGATCTATGTTGTAAGTGTGATTTATGTATGATTCCAATCGCTTTTTAAAGTCAAAATCAGCTAATTTGCCGAGCTCCGCTACAACTACGGGTAGCGATGAGAAGTGAGGCAGGGACGAGCTCTGCCTCTCGTAAACCCACAGTAACTTGCTGGAACGCAGGCACTAATTTAGCGCGGGCACTTATTTTGTGAGCGCGCTCAAGCCAGTTAGTGTGGGGTGAGGTGAGGCACAGATGAGCTCTGCCTCACCTCAGAATGCGTCACCCCACAGAAACTGGCTGGAAAGCGGGCACTAAGCGCATGCCTGTTACCATCTCACTGTATGACACCAATGTAATGTTTGTAGATCCCTTTATTACATTTATCCTCGCAATCCATAGTCTCTAAATAACTTATTTCACGTATATGTGACATTTAGGCTCGCTGGTCTCATACAACACCAATGAAAAAAGCACCAGGAGAGGCAACCATAACCTCTACCGCACTGAAGGGGGCGCACGTGAGCCCACAGGTTCTTGTTGCTACTGTTATTCTACGCAGAGACGGTAGACACAAACAACAAGCTAGACTTTTCAAACTACAGGAAGATAAGGAGGACTTTTACAAAAAAATAATAGAGATTGTTGTCCAGAAGGATAGCATGGATTTCATCTTCAAGTCAAGGTAAGACCACAATTGTAATGAAAATGGGATCTTACTAAGAAAGAACAATCCAATATTTAGATTTTGGGTATCCTTTTGTTGAATGGTCTGTTTAAAATGAATCGAAGCATCAGACTGAAAAAGCTTTTGAAAATAACCGAATATTTCGATTAAGGTCAAAATATAATATTTGTAAATCTGACTCTGAAAGAGTCAGTGCCTCACCAGCCATGAACCTCACTGCACGTCACTGTCCTCCACCCTTAGAGGTGGAAAAATCCTGGCCAAGCCCCAGATTCATCCTCGTTTGGAAATATGAAAATGCTATAAGAAAATAACTCAAATCAGTGTCCCCTTCCTGCGTTTTGCAGACTTCACTGTCATTTCAGAGGTATCTCCCTAGAGAGAATATGCACACAAACACATGTAACTATTTACTTTACCAGTTGACAGGCTCTGTTTTTTTTTATCTTACTGGGTTCCAACTTGTGATTTGCATGCAAATTGTAATTTAACAAATGAGAGAGCTTGCATAGAAATGAAATATTTGGCTGTAGCTGCATCACATACTTTATATAGAGTAGTGTAATCGTTTTGACATTCAACCCCAAAACCCATGAAACATGACTCATCTACCCAAAGGACAATAGCATTTATGAACATTGCTTTAAACCTCCTTTTGTCTTCGGGTCAAATCTGACCGATTTACTACTTTCATCAATCATAACTTTTTTGTTTTAGATTCGATTGCATTAAGGCTTTATGATATCCTTCACAATAGACATTTGAACATATACAATTGCTGATCACCACTTTCATTGAATTTTAGATGATTTAGTCAACTTTGTAACACCCATGGTGTTCCCGGTCAAAGATGGCCGCCATAAAGAAAAGGAATTAGTAACCATCCGGATCAGATAAAACACACACACAAACTCAAGATGTGTTCCCCCCCTTATGTGCCCAATCCCCCCATGTGAATCACACCTGGCACACACATACACACACACGCATACACAGAACAATTTGACACATATCCCGCTCTTATGTGCCCATACCCCCACATAGATCACACCTGGCACACGCAATACATGTTCAGTGTCTATTCTTTGTATATTTACTGCAGTTTTTCATGTATACCAGTAGTCTGATACAATATTTACAGTTTGAAAGGGTGTTAAATGAAATTTGGTGATGATTAATGGTTTTTGTGTTAATGTAATAGCAGTTAAAACAGGACCGGTCAAATTTGACCGTGAACACCAAAGTAAGGGGGCTAACGAAGACAATAGGAGGGTTAAGAGGCAAAAACACCTTCTGTTGTGCCAAGCTTTCTTTTGACTCACTATTGTTGTGTTTGGAATTTTGCTCTTTGATTTCTATTCATGACTAATTTAGGGATACTCCGATCGATCGGCCGCCGATCGATATCGGCCGATACTCACTCTCTACCGATTGATCGGTGCTCTCTCACAGTGATCCCTTTTTATTTACTACAAGACAAATGTGCCATTTTATTTCATACAGTTCCATTTTGATTGAGACGGGGAAATAATCTAAACCTCACGCGTGGCGTTTCACTGTCAAGGGGGGCAATATAGAGAGGCGAAGTCCCTCCCCTTCCGGGAGCCTCCATGGGACCCCGGAAGCGGAAAATTATACATTGAAGTCAATGGAGAGAGAAAAGTTATCTTTTGATCCCGTTTGAATTGTGCCACGAATGACACATATGATGTTTGTCAATCTTAAACAATCATTTCCATGTAAAAAAAGTCACAGTTTGTTGTAAAATTGTTGAAATATAAGACTATGAAAAATACGCAACTAGAAAGACTACAAATCCCAAATCGCATTCTGGGTCGCGTAAGTGATGTCATAGGCGATAATGCTCCAAGACTTGCGACTCGCAATTAAAGCAAAGAAGAAGAAGAAGATCTCATAACTGATTTATTCCCTCCAATAAATATAAGAGATTGCTCCAATAAATTCACTTTTACAAGATGCATGTGTGCTTTGTACCAGGTTGTAATCACAAAAGTGATCATACCACTTGCTCGTTCTATCGCTTCCCGTCTGATGAAAGGACCAGGACCAAACATATCAGGTAATATACATGTTGTGCATGGAACATAGTCAAGTTAGCTACATAGCTAGTAGCGAGCACGTTAGTTAGCATTACATTACATTACTTAGCCTTGTCATTTGTATTAGCCATAACATGAAGTAAACCAAAATGTTAAACAGTAAGAGAAGTCATGATGGTAAGTATTTTGTGAAACATTTGAAGAGTAGCCTATCGCCCCCTCCACCAGTTGCTAAGGGGGCGGGAGGTAGGCTATTGCCACACTAGCATCGGGGATATTTGCTACTTCATGCTATCTGCACAAATGGTTAACATTGAACATTAAAATATCAGCCAGTTCAGGGAGAGTCGAAGGAAGGCAGGCAGGCAGCTTTGCATGACATTCTTCTGGACGTGTTTCATTGTGTAAAAGAGATAATTATTCAGTGTTGTTACTTTAAAGTGTTGTTACTGACCCTTTTCTCTTTTATTTTCTTTACCTCACCTGTAACTGCTGAGACCCTGAGGAACATGCACACTGGACTGACCTGCTCTGGCAACCTGATTTCCACTGTACGTAATAGTATTTGGTTATGGTATATTATTTATATACATCAAAGGCACAATGCACCCCCCAGAGACACACATCTATTGAGTGTGATATTTTGCATTGGTCATGTGAAATCATCTTTACATACTAGAAAACTGTAGGAGCGGCAACTTGTTTTGAAATTGAATTTTTAATATCCGATAATAAAGTTGATCTGTTTTCTTTATTCTTCTCTCTTCCCAGCTCCATCCATCACCATTCTCTGTTCCTGCAGGTCCTGCTTGCTAATCAATGCTCATATTTTTTTACACAATTACAAATAAAGTCAATGTATGACATGAAGTTGTGCTTCATTCTGAGTCAATAATAAATTCATTCTGCCTTCAACTGCAAAATGATTGTGGACTGCACCGAAATCCATGTAGCTGCCCCCCAGTAAGATGAACCAAGCAAAGTTGACATACTCAACATACAACTGTGCTCTTAAGTTTACATGAAGAATTTGTGAAATATTGGTAATAACAGGTTTAAATGATTATTAGTAATTAATTATATAATTTTCTCATTGTAGACGAGCAGATAGGGAGCCAGATGAGAAAAGCAGAATATGCAGCTGCCATTTTCCACATGGAAAAGAGTAAGGGCCAAGTGTATTTGAGTGGACAAAAGAGAAATCCCAAATACGAAAAAAAATTATACAATTTACAGATATGTATACAAATATATATATATATATCCAATATACACCATCATGTATAATGATAAGCACGCAGTATAATAATAATTACATGCAACAATTAAATAACTGCTCAGCATCTCCACCACAATCCCAATCTGCTGTGTCCTGTTTTCCTCCCCTCTGCATAACACCCCATCACACATACGAAACACAACGCAGAGTCTGAGGGTGTTAAGAGTATGTTTATTTAAATGTCCTCCTCTCTACTGGACAACACAGGGAGCATATGCTGGGTGTAGCATTTTTCCAGGAGGAGGAGATTTCCATGCCATGCAGGGTCTTTGGGGATGGGGATGATGATCGCTTCCTTCGTGGTCCACAGTAGCAGAGACTCCGGTCTGTGATGTGCAGCTGTTATATAATATACAATACATTTTTGAAAAACATTTGATCAACAAAAAAGGATTTGGTCAGGATCTAGAGTCAGTGTGTAGTTTATTAATTAATCAATGCTCTCTACATTAGGAAAACACATACCAGTTTACCAGAGGAAGTCACACACAGCTGTGCCTAGATAACCGAACAAATTGACAAGATAACCAAAATCCTTGAATCTACACACAGCAAATAAACTCAAATGACACAACGAGATGTAAAAAGGAGATCACACATATAGTCGATATAAAACTGGCCGCTACAGTCTGAAGAGCAACTAAAACAAAACACGGGAGTGTATCTTGTTCTTGTGAACACTAATGTTATCCACAGCATACACAGAGACCACAAAGTTCTTAAGGAGAAAACTAGTTGCTAAAACAAAACACGTTAGTGTACCTTGTTAGCTAATGTTAGCTAGCTGACATTAATGTTGAACATTGCACTCATATTACTCACTGAAACCTTGTAAAGCCGGTCCCGCATGCTGGCTCTTACAGAACCGACTAACTCCCCTTTCGTGTATGTACAGCTCTCAACATGCCCAGACTTGTAGTGATTTTCACCTCGTTTTATACTTTTTCGCCTCATTCTGAAAGAAACAGGTGAAATTTGCTAACGTAACGGCCATCTTTTTGATGGTGACGCGTATTGTGCGAGACCAGAGACCTGTAGTTCACTGAGCGGTTTCACACAAAAAAATGTGTAACTTCACAGTTTTACGACACATTTTTTTATTTTTGACTTGCAAAATGTTCTTTTAATTTTACAAACATCATAGGTGTCATTCTTGGCACAATTCAAACGGGATCGAAAGATGACTTTTCTCTCTCCATTGACTTCAATGTATAATTTTCCGCTTCCGGGGTCCCATGGGTCGGAAGTAGATGGGCGGGACTTTGCCTCTCTATAGCGTGTATGTAATTACATTGCAAATACTGACTTGAGCCCCACCGCTGTATGGGTTAGCCCTAGATTACCCAACCAAAATACTCTGGCGCCGCCACTGTCCATAGTTAATGTAAACTTGAATAATGTACTTAATTTGAATGTAATAATTATGCTGGTTGTTGTTTGTGGAAGCGCCAGTGAATGAGCCCCATTAACTGAATTTTAAAAATCACTTTAAATGGAAGATCCCCATAGGCCCCGCCCACTCGATCTGATCGGCGATCGGTATCGGCCGATACTGATTCCGGCGAACGGCCCCAAAATTGGCGATCGGAGCATCACTACTAATTTCTATTCATGACTGAAGTCCTACACATAATTGCATATATATAGTGAATCTACTTTTTCTGTCAAAAGCAGAATGAGATAATGAGTGGAGCAAAGATTTACCGTATCTGTTTATTCTGTCAACCATTTGCACTTCAGTTTAGACATTTACACCATCAACGGCTTAATCCCCCGCTACTGCCGTTTCCCAGTTTAGAGATTTGGGGCTGTTTGTCAGCTTTGGAAAATAACTGATGTGTGGAGGAGTTTAGCAGGAAGCTTTTTAAACTCTTCAACTTGAGCAATCAGCCTGTCCTCCTACCAAAAACGACCATATAGGCCGATTGTTCATGCCCTTATTATGACCCAGAGACACGTTTTAAAGTGTATGTTGTTTCTTACACGACCACTAGAGGTGCACTAGTGGTCGTGTAAGAAACAACATGCTCCCGGCCCGTTCATTGCAAACGCTCCGGAGGGACGTTTATTCACAAATAACCCTCTCTGGAAAATCCTAAATTGTGGAATAGTTTGGCCATTAAAATGCTTTTTGACTCGATTTCTGGCGAGATGTGTATATTGTACTCTTAGAATCCATGTCCAGTCAATGTGTAGGATCTATAGTTTGATAGATATTTACGAAGATGATCTGAGGTCTCGTCAGGATAACGTGTATGCAGCTTCCATGTAAAGTTAGCGTGGGTGAAAACAGTTTTTCCGGTCTCAAAGTTTTCATAATAAAACCGGATATATTCCCCTTACTGTCAAATGATTACACAGTGATATCTGCATTACTCATCCACTAAAAAACATCAGTTTATCCTTGTTAATTACACAATATTGATTGGTTTAAATTGTGTACAATGCTTTTGTGTTTTTAACCTTCGATTCAGAGAAACAAATAGTTTTTTCGGAGTTTAGACACTACAGTTTCCAAAGACACTACACTACCCAGAATCCCCTGCTATTGTTTGGGACTACAATGGCGGTGCGTCAAGGTTACGCTGAGCGTCAAACAGCTCTTTGAAATGGAATGGAACCAAGGCAGACTTTCCAAAACAGCCCCCCCCCCCCGCCCCAGAACTACACATGCTGGCTATTGTGTGTTTCGCAACATGTTCTATGGCACGTCTCTTTATAAGACGCTTTTGTATTTCCCACAATTAGAAGTTGCCAGTGTTAAACTGTGTTCACCCTGGAGGTTTAGGTGATACGAAACACAGTGGTGTTATGACATTTAAAACATATCATTAATAAATGGTGAATTAATATACCCACACGACACCTAAGGTCAGAAGAGCTTTATTTAACAGCTGCTCTTATGTCTGTGACCCCTCCTGTTGTTCATTGATAAGCCTGAAACATGCACTTGTCAAGGTTCAGTGGCAAATTTTGCAAATATGGCAGTAGCCATCGATCATCTTAAGATAAGATAAGATAAATTGATCCCAAGTTGGGAAATGTTTTTGTTACAGCAGCATATACTACTTTGTTCTACTCCACTACAATTCAGAGGTTAACCTGGTATTTTTACTCCACTACATTTATTTTAGTTACTCTGCAGATTCTGATTAATGATGTGAAATATAAACAACCCTTAAATCAGACTTTAGTTACACCTGAGTTAAATTCAGGGAAGGTGATTGTCAAGTGCCAAAATAAACTATGCAATATATTGGACGTGAAGTACTTTGTCAGACTTCATATTTATCTGTGGATAACCCCAAAAAAAAATTCTTATTCAAAAGAAGACCTTAAATTAATGTATTCTTTAATGTTTAAATAAAGCCTTATTAGTTTGTCCGTTTTGCACATCCTCCAATATATTTGAAAGTCTATTCTATATGTCTATCATGCCTTCTACTCAGTGGCGAGCCGTCAGGGCCCTCTAGGCCCTCTGTGAGGGCCTAAGATATTCTAAAAAATAATATTTAAAAACATTAAAAAAAATATATATTTTTTTAAATATATTTTTTTATATATTTTTTTATATATATTTTTCATTAGTTTTACCAAAATAACTTGATTTAATTGTATTAAAAATAAAATTTCCAAAGGAATAAATCCTTCGAATCTGCCTATTCAGTTTCTGTTGGAATGTGAAGGGTTAAATCACATGTGTCAATAACAAGGCCCGCGGGCCAAACATGGCCCTCTGCAATATTGAATCTGGCCCTCCTGTCAATCCTGGTCATCAATTTAATGTGGCCCGCGAGCTTGTGTCTGTGACAATGCAACGCTGAAACACAAGAGGGCGCTGTCGCACGTCTCACTACGTCAGTAACGGCCGAGTAACCTTCTCTGAAGGTACGCTTTGCAAAGGAGATTGAAAGCTAGCATAAACAAACGATGGCGAAAAAACAAAAAGTAGACAAAGATTATCGACATTTTCAGGAGAGGTGGGAAGCTGAATACCTGTTTTGTGAATTAAAACAAAAGCCAGTGTGTCTCGTATGTCAAGAGTCGCTGGCAGTGTTCAAAGAGTATAACATCCGCAGACACTTCGAAACGAAACATGGCGAGCAATATGCTAACATGTCCATGGAGCAGCGGCTGCAGAAAGCCAAAGACTTGAAACGCAACCTTCAACATCAGCAGAGCATGTTCACCCGCATCAGTAGTAAAAGTGAGGCTGCTACCAAGGCAAGTTTTATTATTGCAGAGGAAATCGCAAAGGCTAGCAAGCCGTTTAGCGAGGGAGAGTTTATTAAAGACTGCCTTGAAAAAGTGTGCAGCGTTGTATGCCCTGACAAGAAGAAGGCATTTTCAAACATCAGCCTGTCCCGTAATACTGTGGCTAGTCGCGTTGATGAACTGGCCTCCGATGTAGAGAGCCAGCTAAAAACAAAAGCCAAGGACTTTATTTCATATTCACTAGCTGTAGATGAGAGTACAGACAGGACGGACACAGCCCAGCTGTCCATATTCATCCGCGGGGTTGACAGTCAGCTGTCCGTCACTGAGGAACTTTTAGACGTGAAACCGATTCACGGGACAACAACGGGAAAGGATATTTTCACCCAAGTGGAGCAGAGCGTGAACAAGATGGAGCTACCCTGGAGTAAACTTGTTGGACTGACAACGGATGGTGCACCGGCGATGTGCGGAGAAGTTCGGGGTTTGGTCGGTTTGACCCGAAAGGCGATGGGGGACACAGGAGAAAACTTGGTAGTTTACCACTGCATCATCCACCAAGAAGCCCTCTGCGGTAAGGTGTTGGGCATGGAACATGTCATGACTGTTGTGACTAAAACTGTGAACTTTATTCGTGCACAGGGCTTGAATCATCGGCAGTTTAGGGCTCTTTTAGAGGAGGAGAACTCCGTGCAAGAGGATCTGCCCTATCACACAGAGGTGCGCTGGTTGAGTCGGGGGAAAGTGCTGAGGAGGTTTTACGACACCCGCACTGAGATCGCTCGTTTCATGGAAAGCAAACAGAGGCCCGTCCCCGAGCTTGAGGATGAAAAGTGGCTGGGCGACTTGGCGTTTATGTGTGACATTACTGAGCACCTCAATTCACTGAATGTGAAACTCCAGGGAAGAAAGCAGCTGATCACAGAGATGCAGGACTCCGTGAAGGCATTTGAACTGAAACTGCGTCTGTGGGAGGGGCAGATGCGTAGAGGTAATTTGACCCACTTTCCTACCTGTCAAACAATAAGCGCCACCGTCACCATTCCACTCCCGACCCAAGTGTATGCTGACAAACTGAACACACTCAAAGAGGAATTCAGCAGGAGGTTTGCTGATTTTGAATCACAGAAATTCAACATTGACCTGTTCGCAAATCCTTTTGCAATTGATGTCGACACTGCCCCTGAGCACCTGCAATTGGAACTCATTGAACTGCAATGTAACAGCGCTCTGAAGACCCAGTACCAGTCAGTCGGGGCTGCTGAGTTTGCACCTCTCCTCCCTGAATCTGTGCCAGAGTTGCGTCTTCATGCTGCACACATCATGTCCATGTTCGGGAGCACTTACTCGTGCGAACAGATGTTCTCTATAATGAACTTGAATAAGACATCCCACAGATCCCGGATCACTGACCAGCATCTGACGTCGGTATTGAAAGTGGCCACAGCAAAGGACATTAAGCCTATAATAGATGAGATCATCTGTAAGAAAAGGTGCAGAGCGTCTGGTAAAAGTTAAACTACAATGCATTTCAGATAGGCCTTGTTGCACTGACTATTTTGTGTTATCACAGAAAACATTTGTTGTGTTGAAAGATACAGTAGTAGTCCTAATGGTTTTGTTTAATTGTGAACTATTTTGTTATAAACTGAACCTACTGTAGGCTAGACTGCTAATGTAGTTTGTTTAATTGTGCACTTCTCTTTTTAAAAAAAATTATTATTATCTTTAAAAACAGCATTGGTTTTGCACTTGATGCTATTGACAGCACTTTCATCTTATTTTGCTGATATAAAGAATTATCCACAAATATGAAGGGGGAACACACTATTTTTATTTTATTTAATCCACCTGCTAGCCTAGTTCTAAACATATTTGTTATGGTCCTGTCATCCATGTGCCCTCTCCTGGCAGGTTCTCGCCAGTCATGTGTTTGGTTTGATTGTGAATAAACACGCCAGTTTGGCTGCATTGACGTTATCTCTGAGTCATGTATATGAGTTGTAACCATAACAAGAATCACTGTAATGAATGTCATGGCCCCTGATTTTATTCACAACCGTCAGAATGGCCCTCAGTAAGTTTGAATTTGACACCCCTGGGTTAAATGAAAGAAGCTCGTCTCTGCGAGTTACTGTGAAGAGAGGAGCTGTTGTGCGGTCCAGCTACGAATTCACAGAAGGCCCAGCTAACTGAACGAGAGAGTAATGTCAAATGACAGTACAATTGACCAATCATATCTTCCCTCTAAATGGGTGGGTGTTATTATCGCAGACTTTATGACAAGTTCCGCCCGCTGTGAAACTTTTCTTGTTTCCATAGCAACAACAACTTCCTGTCAACAGCGTTAACTCGCCTTCAAAATAAAAGCATGCCAAATTACACTTAAGACATACAACTGCAACGAAAGTAACAAACACAATGCAATATCCTTTTCAATTTCAAAGAACACAAATAGGGTTATTTACAAGTGTTGTTTTGTGTGGTAGAGGGTCGCTTTCATTCAAAGGTCTTCTGATCAGGGCTCTATAAATAAATATCTAGGGCATATATGTAATATTTAATGCAGCCAAACCGTGTATTACAATGCCGTTATGTGATGACTTCCAAAGAGAAAAGCAAGAAAACTCGGAATAAAGTATTATTTTATTTAAAAAAAAAGTTTTTCCGATTTCATATCGCATAAACACCCGACATGCATTGCAAAACCTCTGAAAAAAGAAAGGTGTCTCTCAGAATCGAAAGAGAAAAACCTATGGGAAAAACACAAAAGCATTGTACACAATTTAAACCAATAAATAAGGATAAACTGATGTTTTTTAGTTGATGAGTACTGCAGATATCACTGTTAAATCATTTGATCATTGGTTTTATTATGAAAACGTTGAGACCGGAAATACTGTTTTCAACCCGTAACTTTACATGGAGGCTGCCGCATACCTCAAATCATCTTCGTAATATCTATCAAACTATAGATCCTACATATCGACTGGACGTGGATTCTAAAAGTACAATATACACTTCTCGCTAGAAATCGAATCAAAAAGTGTTTTAATGGCCAAAATATCCTACAATTTAGGATTTTACAGAGAGGGTTATTTGTGAATAAACAACCATCTGTAATGTTAGCATTCAACGGGAGGACTAGAGGGCGTACATTTTAAAACGTAATTATAGGACGTATTAAGCACTTGAACAAACAACATATTTGGTCGTAATAAGGGCCTGAACAATCGGCCCATTTGGTCGTACGAGTTGGAGGACTAGTTAAAAGTAAATCATATCAACATTACATGGAGTTAAAGGACAGTACCACTGAAATAAGAAACTCAAGAATGTTTTACATTAGTTTTATGTTTTTTAATGTTATCAACTCCTGTCTTCTATGCAGATTTAAATGGTATCAACCAAAGCACGGCTCTCCAGGGAATGAATGGCTAAATATCTGTTTTATATATCATTAAAAAATCTTCTTTGGTGACAATCTTGGCAAACAAATTTGGATAGGGTTGATGGATTATGTAAAACACGAACCGTGATACAACCAAGACCCTTTAGCCTCTCTTTTATGTCATTACCTGGCATCGCTCTAGTGGTGCTAAAGGCATTCAGTGGTCTAAAATATATATTTAATAATTTAAATAAATCACTCCTAGCATTTGTATTCACAGCAGAGCAATGTTTCTTTTTCTACAAATCTGCTAATTCCAATTGATTGAAAAGCAAAGCAATCTCATTCTGTTTTAAAATAATCTTTTTGACATTTAGAGAACTTTAAATTCACATTCCTGTCAAGAGTTAGATGAGAATATCTATTCCACTCATTTCTGCATCATGCTGCATTCATGTCATCTTGTTCAGTCATCATTTTGAGAGGGGAATTTCTGACTTTTCCGAGTACTAAATTACTAATGGAAGATGTTAGTTAAGCTATCATGAAGACTGGAAGCTAGGAACCAGCTAGCTAGCTTGAAAAAACAACAAGCCGCTATCTTAAGCCACGGTATTTTGTTTTGCTTCATACATTCGACCAAAAATGTAATAATAAGTTGACTTATACCCAGGGTGCAAGTTATGTGGTAGCCAATGGGAGCTGAGCTCCCACGGACGCAGTGAAATGATACATCTGTGGGGGTCGCTAATACATTACCAACAACCATTATTTTAATCACAAATAATGCATGTGTCAATGTAATGAGTGTTATTTACGTTAACAAGGTAAATACGCTGAAAGAAAAACATGTTTTCCAAAATAACTAGGCATTATCTTAAATGACAATAGCCTATGCCTGCACTTCACTTCCAAGGTGCGCAATACATTTTTGCGCAATAGATGCCTGTGAGCGTGTTGCGCGAGCCGAGATGATGTGGTCTGCGTAGTTTAACCTTTTCATATTTAACTTAGTTTGTAGCAAGTAGAGGGCTGCTGCTGTGTGTGTGTGTGTGTGCTAGCGTCCGTGCCCACGTTAGTTTTAAAGACCCCATAGAGCTCAGTTTATAACTCGAACCCTGCTTATACCTTAAGAATGTAGAGGTTCTGCTAATTATTTTTCTTTGATATTGCTGTTTTCCCTGCTCCCAGTTTTTATGCTAGGCTTAGCTAATTGCCTCCTGGCTTTAGCTTCGTATGTACAGCACAAACATGAGAATGCCGTAGATCTTCACATCTAACTCTCAGGAAGAAGTACACTGAGCGTATTTCCTTTCAACATTGTAACTGCTTTGAAAAGTAAAGAGACTCTTTCAGTGCCTGTCGCAGATTCATGAAGTGGTGGCTGAATATAGCCACGCTGCTAGCAGCAGCCGTCCCAGAGGAGATCTACTGTTTTTACTTTATTAAGCATGCAATGTAATGGACTATTTATGAATGTTCATGTCAAATTTATTGTGGATTTATTTTCGTACAGGGTTATGTGCATTCACATGAGTGTAGAAAATCCACACTGGTGCTTGTGAGTGTTGCTGAGTGTGCTTTCGCTCCAGATGGTGCGTAAGCCCATGTTGCTCCCACTGTTATCAATGCAAGCTGGAATTATGCAGACATGCTTAAATTCTGCAAACAACCCTTAATTCTTTATTTAGATATTAATTAGTTTCCCTGTTACTTGGTGAAGCCCTGTTATTTCCCCAGACACCACACATTTTTATAACTGGGGCATCTTCCGATTCATGCTGCATGTCAACGATGTACTGTCGAAGACTTTTATTACATGATTGAAACAAGTTCATTAACTGGTGGAGTATGATCATTAGCTAGCAGTTAAAACACAAAGAAACTGTGCTTCATACTGTTTTTGATGTCTGTTTTAAATATCAGACCCTGCATTATATTATAGTCTTTGATTATGATAAAAGAATAATAGTCTTGGAAACACTCTGTCCTTAAATTATACAATTTATAGCATTATTTTTTGGTAAACTGTTTGAATCCCACTGCTGGGTCCGGAAAATCATTAAGATCTGGATGATCTTCCTGCAATTGCAAGTCATTAATTTACTCAAGAGGCATTTGGAAGAATACTATGGAGCCCTGTGCTAAATCATATTAATGAATGTGTGACTAGAAAAATCATCAATCAGAGAACATCAATGTCTTTGTCTTTGCTGCGATTATAATTTAAACCTCATGTTCATTTGACATCCATTGTTGTTCACTTTCATTCCTGGATGATACAAGTCAACACACTCTCACTCCATAATCGTCCAGGAGCGACGTTTGGTCAGGGTCCCGTGGCGTGCAGTTGTGATGCTCCTAGGCTCCTTCAGCTTCATAAAGGGACGCAAATAGCTTTCAACTGATTGCAATGTATTCCCATCTGCGGCGGGATTTGACGCTCATGGAAGCACGGCATTCGTTTGTGTCGGCTGCCCTTAAAGGCAATGTGAGCGTCCATTCCCATTGGATAACGGAGAATTGTACACCCGGAAGTAAGTATTCCCCTTACTGTCGATTGATTTTACAGTGATATCTGCACTACTCATCGACTAAAAAACACCAGATTATCCTTGTTAATTACACAACATTGATTGGTTTAAATTGTGTGCAATGCTTTTGTATTTTTCCCCTTCGATTCGGAGAAACAAATATTTTTTCGGTACACTACACGACCCAGAATCCCCCGCTATCAGGATTTGCGTCCCTTTATGAAGCTGAAGGAGCCTAGGAGCGTCACAACTGCACGCCACGGGACCCTGACCAAACGTCGCTCCTGGACGATTATGGAGTGAGAGTGTATTGTACAAGTGGCTGACTTGATTACTGGAGGGCTGCATCTAACAAATACGTTTTATTTTAAATTTGGGATGTCAAATGTCAGAAAGTAATGAACCGTCTCAATGTGCCTAAGGTGACTTGCTCAGATATTTAAATATACAAAACTATTATTTTAATTTGTAAAATACTGTTCTATAACAAAAACAATGTATGGGTTTGTTGTTACCGTGTCTTATTTTGGCTTCTGGAGTCTTAAACAGACGAAAGAATTGCATTTCTTTACTCCCACTTGCTTTTGGATTCAAGAACCAAAACAAAGCTGCGTTGGCTGAGTCCCCTGATCATCTCGCTCCATTTAGTGGTTAACATTCATGTATTATCCTCTTCAGATTCCTTTTTGCCTCAATTCAACTGACTCCTGTGATACCCTTGTTGTTGACAACCGAAATGGCTGAATACTAATTGTATTGTATTGTCTCATTGTCTCTCTCCGCATTTCTTCCTCCCAGTGCACTCCCATCATCGGCCATGGATTTGTTTTGGACAAGTACAAGTGCCAGTGCAGGAGAGGATTCTACCATCCAAGCAGAGTGGCGCTCAATGGCTTCAAAAGTAGGTTACAAATCCCTTTGTGATATAAAAAAATACAAACTGCAGCGAACTGTCAGATCAAAACTTCGCATATTTCAAAAGTAAAGCTTTTGAGATTTAGGAGAAGAAAATAAAACACATATTTTTTCAGCTTAGAGCCACACATCTTGTTTGATAATCTTATTTTCTCTTTGTATGGGTATCCTGGGGCCTGTGAGGTTATGAAGCCTCAAATTTCAGTCAAAGGATTTTGAAAGCTCTTATTGTGGAAATGTCTACTATGTATTTTGTCTGCGTTCTAGTGGGAGCCACAGGTGGATTCTGAAAAACAAACCTGTTGGATAATAAGATGTCGCTAACAACCCGGTATAGAATAGAATAGAATTGGGAGGGATGAAACGCTCTTTTAATGGTCACACATGCAGAGCACACAGCACACACAGTGAAATGTGGCCTCTGCACCCATCCTAATACCAGGAGTCTAGTACTAGGAGCAGTGGGTAGCTAGTGTACAGCGCCCGGGAAGCAATGGGAGTGAGGGGGGAAGGGGGGAAGTGGGGTGTCCGCTGCCTTGCTCAAGGGCACCACGGCAGGGCAGGAGGTGAACTGGGACCTCTCCAAGTAGCAGTCCACACTCCATATTTTCTAGGTCTGGTCGGGGACCGGCGACCCTACAGCTCCCAGTCCAAGCTCCTACTGACTGAGCCACTGCCGGACATCATGGCAAGACGTGAACATGTGACGATTTACCATGCTGGGAGACGTGAAGATGTCACGATTTCGTCCCTTCAAACGTGACAGTTACACGGTATTGTTAACATGGCCCAACCAGTGGAGAAATACCTGGAAATGCCAAGCAAATGCTGTACCACGACGGGCGGTTGTTATTGTCAATATTAATATAATAATGATGTATTTTTTAATAATCACACTCGATTTCGCCGATTTTCTTGTTGCCCCAGCTAGTCGACACCTCTTTTAGCAGAAACAAAGGCTACATTAATGCATTAAATCGATGTTAATCCATGTGTGCGGTTGTGGAATTAACGGACGTGACGTTGTGCGATTGCGTTGCCAGGCAACAACTTGGGTTCATGTTAATTTACAAACTCTTCAACTAGAACCGTAGTTATATTTAAAAACATTTTAGAAGGCCTCACGAAATACTTTAATGTAAATTCAAATGTAAATGTGAAGGAATGTGTGTATACCAAAATACATCCGTCATAAACAATACCGGATCCTCAGCTCGATGATTGAATGGTTTAGCCGCAATGCACGTTGGGATATGGTGTCTATGCGATGTGAAATCCGAAAACATTTAAAAAAATAAAAATAATAATGATACTTTATTCCGAGTGTGCTTGCTTTTCTCTTTGAAAGTAATCACATAACGGCATTGTAATACACGGTTCGGCTGCATTAAATATTACATATCTGCCGTATTTCTCTATTTATAGAGCCCTTATGAGAAGACTTCTAGACAAACAGGAAGAACTGCCGCCAACACTGAAAACGTGACGTGGATCATAAATATATAAGCAATTAAACAAAATCTTACATTTCTTTTCACACAATACGTCTCCTCGCAGTATCAACACTAATTCGGCTGACTTTTATATTTGATCCAATTGGTAGATAGGCTGTATTTACACCATAAAGGTGCACAGCTGATAGAAAGGGACACCTAGTGGTTAAAGCACGTTTTTGAATGTTATTATTTTTATTATTAGACATTAATAGGAGGATTTGCAAAACAGACAAACTAATAAGGCTTTATGTAAACATTAAAGAACACTTTAGGTTTTGAATTAAAAAAAAAAAGCTTTGGGGGTATTTACAGATAAATATTAAGCATGACAAAGTACTTAACGTCTAATATATTGCTTTCCTGCAATGTTAACCATGTTTAAGCACTTATTTTAACTGAATATTATACATATGTATTATACGCTTATAAGATGTATGTAGATAGTATAAGAAATGTGCAGAATTTGACAGTTTAATGGTGGAGGTATACACGCATATTGATAGATGTCTTGTCAATGCACTGTTGAGGAACAAAGTTTTTCATTCATTGCGTAACTACACCGTAGTTGTGTATAATATGATATGTCAATAAACCCTAGAAAATCTTGAAAGGGATGTGCAAAATAGTAATTATATACAGTCTTTAATTAACTATTAGTAGAGAATAATGAGTAATGAATATACAGGACTGTCTCAGAAAATTAGAATATTGTGATAAAGTTCTTTATTTTCTGTAATGCAATTAAAAAAACAAAAATGTCATACATTCTGGATTCATTACAAATCAACTGAAATATTGCAAGCCTTTTATTATTTTAATATTGCTGATTATGGCATACAGCTTAAGAAAACTCAAATATCCTATCTCTAAATATTAGAATATCATGAAAAAGTATACTAGTAGGGTGTTCAACGAATCACTTGAATCGTCTAATTAACTCGAAACACCTGCAAGGGTTTCCTGAGCCTTGAAAAACACTCAGCTTGGTTCAGTAAACTAAATCACAAGTATGGGGAAGACTGCTGATCTGACTGCTGTCCAGAGGACCGTCATTGACACCCTCCATCAGGAGGGTAAGACACAAAAATAAATTTCTCAAAGAGCAAGCTGTTCACAGAGTGCAGTTTCAAAGCACATCCACAAAAAGTCTGTTGGAAGGGGGAAATGTGGCAGGAAACGCTGCACAACCAAGAGAGATGACCGCAGCCTTAACAGCATTGTGAAGAAGAGTCGCTTCCAGAATTTGGGGGAGCTTCAAAGACAGTGGACTGAAGCTGGAGTCCAGGTATCAAAAGTCACTGTTCACAGACGTGTCCGGGAAATGGGCTACAATAGCCGTATTCCCATGGTCAAGCCACTTCTGAACTCAATACAACGGAAGAGGCGTCTGACTTGGGCTAAGGAAAAGAAGCACTGGACAGTTGCACAGTGGTCCAAAGTCCTCTTTTCAGACGAAAGCAAGTTTTGTATTTCATTTGGAAGTCAAGGCGCCAGAGTCTGGAGAAAGGCTGGAGAGGAGCAAAATCCAAGTTGCTTGAAATCCAGTGTGAAGTTCCCACAGTCAGCGATGGTTTGGGGAGCCATGTCAGCTGCTGGTGTTGGTCCACTGTGTTTCATCAAGCCCAGAGTAAATGCAGCTGTGTACCAAGACATTTTAGAGCACTACATGCTTCCGTCTGCTGAAAAGCTCTATGGAGATGAGGAATTCATTTTCCAGCATGATCTGGCACCTGCCCACAGTGCCAAAACCACCAGTAACTGGTGTACTGACCATGGCATTACTGTCCTCGATTGGCCTGCAAATTCCCCTGACCTGAACCCCATAGAGAATATGTGGGGTATTGTGAAGAAGAAGCTGAAAGACACCAGACCCAACAATGCTAATGAGCTAAAGGCCGCTATTGAAGCATCCTGGGCATCCATATCACCTCAGCAATGCCACAGGCTGATTGCCTCCATGCCACGCCGCATTGATGCAGTAATCCGTGCAAAAGGATTCCCAACCAAGTACTGAGTGCATTAATGGACATTTTCAAATGTTTGATTGTGTTTTGCTGTTATAAATCTTTTTTTTTTACTTGGTCTGAGGAACTATTCTAATTTTTTGAGATAGGATTTTTGAGTTTTCTTAAGCTGTATGCCATAATCAGCAATATTAAAATAATAAAAGGCTTGCAATATTTCAGTTGATTTGTAATGAATCCAGAATGTATGACATTTTTGTTTTTTTAATTGCATTACAGAAAATAAAGAACTTTATCACAATATTCTAATTTTCTGAGACAGTCCTGTACTTTATAGGGATCCTATTAATATCTAATAATAAAAATAATAAAATTCAATAACGTGCTTTAACCACTAGGTTAATTTAGTTTTTGGGAGAAGGGGTGGGATTAAATATGTGTAAACTCCTTCCCACACCTTTTCGGATGTATAATTAGGTAGATCATTTGTTTATATATAATTTGTAAGTCAATAATATTTAGTTTATCAATTTGATACTGCTTATGTTTCTACAGAATCATAATTATTTTGTTTCATTTCATTATTATTATAATTTTTATTGTATTACACGTTCGAAATAAATCAAATCAAATGTGTCTTTGAAGAGGTGCTAGATTACAAAAAAACAACTGTTACTGTGTGTTTATGCACCAGGCTGCAAAAGATAAACATGCAGTTCAAGAGGCATTTCAGTGCAGAATACATTTTTATTTATTGGGCACAATTTCCACACTGTGGATTATTCACTGGGGTGAGGCGGGGTCTGTTTTTCCCTCAGCCACCAGAAAACAGCTCCAGCTGCAGTACCCCGGGAAGCCCTCTTCGGAGTAAAAACCCTGTAAAATTCCTCACCGTCCACTTCCCCGGTAGCCTGTGCCAACATCCTTATAAAGGTTGTCGCATTGAAAGCACCTGGAAATTTGGTAGGCCTTCCTGAATTCCTGTTTGTGTCCCTCTGTAAAGACATTCCAGTTGACGACACCTGAAGTAAAATGTCATGAGACAATTACAATTCAGACAGAAAAATAACAAAACCTTCCTTAATTTAGCTGACCTTACTCTTAGTCAATCAACTTCATCTAGGATAGGAGAAGGCAGAAGTAAAGACACTTATAAACGTACTGTCAAGCCAGTTGGGTCTGACACGACAGATTCTAACCTACAGAATAGGCCGACATAATAACTGACTAAAACACCTCATGCAATATTACAAAACATGTCAAAAATGATGAGACTGTCTGGTAAACAGTAAACAGGCAGTCAGCACAGTTAAGATTATTTACAATGAATTCAAAGAGTAATACAATGACTATTAAAGAAGCATTTACACTGAAGACAGAACTTAGGCTACTGCTTATTTAATGTAGCGGACAGACAGATCATATTGAAATGCTTTTGTCATCCTTTGAAGTTGAATTAATTAGCTGACTATAATTAATGATCAGGGTTGGGAAGTTTACTTTTTTAAATGTAGTAGGTTACAGATGACTAATTACCCTGTTAAATTGGTTTAATAAGTAATGTAACTGACTATTTAACTATTTGTATTGATATTATAATGTTAATTATGGTTATTTTATGTTTTTTGTGAGTCACTTTGGATAAAAGCCTCTGCTAAATAACATAACCATAACATACGGTTTCATTAAACAAATAAAAAGTAAAGGTGGTTGGTTTTTGCAGCGAGTCATCATAGGCTAACAGATGACTGTTTCCCTGTAAGACTCACATTTAGCACGTGTTTCTTGTATTGCTGTCCAATTCAATACACCAGAATAGTTGTTAACTTTAAACAAACAACACGATTCACATTAATCACACTCTTACTGTAATTAGTGATTAAATCAACAATTAATATAGGACACCTAGTTGGGCTTGCCAAAATCACGTTACAGTTTCATTAAACAAATAATAATCAAATATGCTAACAGATTATTCAAATCGTTACCTGACATCCTATTCTTAATTTAACCCTCACGCTAGATCAAGCGTTTCCATCTAGCATACAACCTATGTTTACCATAACTATGAGACTGAAATAAATAAGGATTATCATACAGACATGAATAATCTAATGTTCATGTTTGGTTAACTACTGCACAATCGGAGTTTGAAGGTTCAGAATGGTGAATTATAACAGTTTTTTTCAAAAACTTCTGGCTATCAATCTCTATTCCCTACGTGTTATTGCTAAAAAACAATGAATATGGGCTGCATATTTAAAAATCGGAACATGTACACATAACTTGACTTTGGACCTTTCCTCCACTGATGTTTTATCCTTTCACCCTTGCGGTTTTCAATTTTTTTCCTAACTTTACCTCCCTGCTCGTGCTTTGGATTTTAATGACCATAGCTGACAGCTTGACAGAAAGCGAAGCAGTGTCCTCATGCTGAAAGCTTGGCCCTGATGAGCGAGATAATCAAGCAACTACGGCGGTTTTCATCCCTGACTCCAACAATACAGCACCCCAAGGGGGATGATACGCTAAACTGAAGCTTTATTGTAATGCAGCGTGATGAGGCCTGTAGTATGTAGGCTCCGTCTGTGAAGAGACTCTGCATCTTCCAAACCCCATGCCGACCCCCTCATTAAAAATCACTGCGGCTCAAATTGGGTCGCAGTAGCAAGCGACCCTGAACTCCCCCCCATGGAACCTGTCTGTTATTCCTCCATGTACATCCCAGAAAACACACTAGACTGTAAACAGATGTTGTATTGTTCCCTAGCAACAGGCCAAAAGGACAGATATCAAAGCAAGGGAAAAGATTGAGGGAGGAAAATAAATAATTATTAGAAAATGTGCAACAAAGACATAAAGTGTGAGCTGTTTTGTGTTTCCTTCTGTGTGCACCATCACTATGCAACACCTCCCATTGTGTTACACTCGCGTCCTGTCAAGAGATAATCGCTAAATTTGAGATAAGTGAGAGGTTTCCTTTTAAAAATGGTTTCTTTGGAATGATGCAGTAACAACAACAACAACTTTTCATTTTGATATGTTTGATTTATTTTGGTTGTGCTATAGGCCTACTTTCTATTTCATTGATGACGATTATCAGAATCCTGTTCGGTACAGTAGAGGTTTACAGTTGAACAGTTGAACTATATCATACAACTCGTACCAGAATCATATTCCAATGTGGGTACAGTTCATTTAAGTCCCTGAGCTTAATTAAGGCCACAAACCCACAAAGTGTACATGAAAAGGCAACACCTATACCACTATAGTAAAAAAAGCTTTTCAACAAAACAACAGCAGCTTGAATGACGGGCAATCACTGGAAACATTTTTTAAGCAATAAAAACTTTCTAGAAAGATCACTCCTTAACTTAAGGGTAACTTTTTTTACCTTGTAGCCTTGTAGTGAAAGAACAAACTGTGTGCCCAGATGTCTTAAGGAAGACCAGTTTTCCACCTAATAATCACACAAATAGTCTGAGTGTAAACTAATGCGGTACATTATTTAGATATGACCAATTTGTACTAAAAAATCCTTAATTATTGCTGTTGGCTAAAACATTGTAGTCAATATATAAAGATCTGAGAATCATCCGTCTCAGAAGTGCATTTCAAATGGTCCAAGCTTATCAAACATTTGTCGATAGCATTCTCATCCAATGCATCTCTTACTTATATTATTCCTCTAACCTCCTGCTCACTTTGGAGAACTGATTTTTAACCAGACCTTTATCATGTTACTTGGCTTTTTATTAAGCCTCAGCTTGGACTTTTTAAAATAAGCGTTTAAATGTCAGGTTTGGCAATTAAACTTGTAGATACATAAGTATAAGCAGGAGAAAAAATATGTATTGCAGAAAACAAGGCAGATAACGAATACAGATACTAATATAGACATTTACCAGACACACAGTAGCTTTGCATCAGACCCCTAATATGTAGCTACAACATCCTTCAGGCTGTTCTCTTACACTCTTCGTAGCTATACGAGAGACTGTAATTTATATTCCACAACATGTCCATGTTGATACATAATTTCTTCCCATAGGGTTAGGGTTAGTCATCACGTAACTTCCGCATGTAAGTAATGGCAGGTAGCTATTTTAAGTCATCCTTTAAACCCAAACCACCAAATTACCCCTAACCCAACCCTTTCCTATAAACGGATATTGACACCTGTTGCTGTACATTTGATAGCGGCCAAAATCACAGAAAAGTAAAACAGATAATGAACTTAAAAGTAAACTTCCGCTGAGGCACCAGATAGCGTATCTTACGCAATGAATAATAACACTAAATAATAATAGATTTACAATAAACAAAACAGCAAGAAAACAAATGTTTAAATATTGAATAATATAAAGCAATATATAGTTCCAACAATAACTTTTCGTAAGATATGATATACACATTGCATCCTGAAAACCAACAGTTTGCATGTCAGTGAATGATTGCATAACAGCTTAACTGGGTTTCACAGCAAACAGGCAAAAGACAGTTTGTGGATCATGAGTCATTTCGTATTCATGACCACCTCCTTCCATTCTTTTACTGACCGTTAAACACAGTGAGGCTAACTGGAAAATCTAAACCACTTTGTTTAATGTCTTACATCAGTGACTGCCTGATTGCTTGATAAATTGTTTATAATGTCTTTACATCTTAATCGATTCCTACTTGACATGTTTATTCATTAGTACTTTCTGAACATTCTTACGCAATGATGCTCTCACACAGACAACTTTAGCACAGTGTTTGCATACTGCATAAGCTCTGGGACATACAGAGGAATTACATGCTTATCAAACACAATTTTCACGAAGAGCTGCAGCGTGTGTGTGTGTGTGCAATGCATGTGTGTGGTGGGGATTTGCGCTAAAGATTGACTCCAAATCCTCCCACAGCAGACACGTCGCAGAGTGAAGAAATTCTATTTTTGGCATCGTCTTTCCCTTTTTTTTCTCTTGTAATTAATTAATTCCGCGTTTCAGAAGGCGCTTGACAGAACACATCCAGTCATGCTAGTGTGAAAACTCTCAAAAAATATGTTGGAAAAAGTAATCCAGGGACTGATTTCATAAACCACATGCAAGGCCACATGCTGGTATGACAACAATTATTCAACAATTATTCAGACCGCGAGAGATGAAAGGAGCGGTGTCACAGAATTTTACCCCCTCCTTCATTATTCCCTCATCTGCCTAATTAAAAGCTGTATTCTTGTAATTATCACCCGCAAGGCTTTGTGATTTATTGGATTGATGACTACTCTTTCAAATTGATTAACTGAGTGTTTAATGAGAAGTCAGAGACTGACAGCTAAACCACATTAATTACATTGAAAATCCTTAAAAACACATAAGATCAGTTTGATTAGATGTTACATTTTTTTTAAAAGGCTCTGTTTAATCTTAGAAGTGTGTGAAGGCAGTATGGCTATGAGCAAACCCAGGATTTATATACCTGATTGTAAAGTGCTCTCTTGTCCTCAGGTAAGGAGCTGGGCTCTAACAGAGACGATTCCTCTGAGGTGTCCAGTAAGTGCCTGCCGTGCCGTGAGGGCTGCCCCTACTGCCGGGACGAGACCCCCTGCCTGGCGCAGGAGGACGGGGCCCTGAGGCTAGCTGTGGCCTCCTTCCAGGGTCTGTGCACGGTGCTGGACCTGGCCGGCATGGTGGTCATCTACCACTTCAGGAGGATGAAGGTGAGAGGACACATAAGTCACTGTGCAGGAATGTTTCATTGTCATTTAGGCTAGTGACGTTGGGGTCCCCACTGCTTGTTTGATTAAAAATGTTCTCCCCAAAACCCCTTCAAAAGTGTAATTTGTCAAAAATGTTCCGTCATTGGAACTGTATATGGGAAAGAAGGATAGAAGAGATGTTACATTTAGCTTAAACTTGGAATGGTGGACTAGCTAAAGAAAGAACACAAGGATAGAAGGACGTTCTATCTTGGAAAAACATACCGACTAACTTATTTTGAGGAAAACCCACAACCAGGACAAGTTTGGATTACAAATGGAGGATGCCTGTTTTAACAATGTTATGGGGAGTCAAGACAGCAATATACTGAAATATTTGTATCGTATGAGGTAAGTTTATGTTTACGTTTAAGGTAAGACAATTATGTAGCAAAAAGATAGTTATCTGCTGGATAAGAAGTGTGAAATAAATGGTCATTGACCAGTTGAAGAGGGACTAAAACTTGTATCACATTACATGGACATATTTAAGCATGCATTTCCTATTTTTGGTGCAATTTCCAGGCTGGCTCTGGTGGACTCACAATCCTCTTTTGTTCAACTTTGAATGAGCATGGGCCGCCGATTGCTCAGTAGTTAGAGCTGGCAGCCCATATGCTGTCACCGCTGCCAGTAGGCTGGTTCAGATCCCGAGTTGGCTGAACATTTCAGGCAATATCCTCCCCTCTGTCTCCCCCTTTCAACTCTAACATTTCCAATAAAGGCCCTCTGGCCCAAAGATACCTATACTTTATTATTAAAATTACTTAATTGAGCAATGCACTGTCTGCCAGTAGATTCATCTTTGAGCTGTATTTAGAAATGTAAAGATTGTTAATACCTATCATAAGTACGATTTAACATTATCAGATAATAGTTTGTGAAGGCCGTTCTCAATTTGTACTTATTAGGTTATAAGCAGGGGCTAAGCACAGGGCAATTTCACACATTCTGACTCATGGGAATTGTAAAGTCCAACTTTCTTTGGAGCTTGACCCACACTCAGGACTTAATGTAAGAAGATCTAATCCTCTGCAGCTTGGATTTTTGGGTATATGTCAAATATGATTCCCAAACTTTCGAAAATGTAATACCAAATCCGTGTCTGCAAACTATTTGTCCCCATTATGGGAAAACTAAGATTAATTCAACATATTTTTCAGACTTAGATACAGAAAGGCAAACAATCCCTCTGTGCATTGGTTGACACAGTAAATGGTTGTAAAATTAGACAAGCTCCAGCAGTTCTATTTCACACACGGCTGCCCTCTAACTAAGGGCTCATTTATGTGTTGGAGAATGTAATTCTATGCCACACATCTTTGTTTTTAATTGAAGACACTCCTTTTAAAAAAAATGTATTATTCCATTCTTAATCAACAATGAGATTACTCTCACCGCCAACATACCTGAGCTCTTACCTTAAATCCACACAGATTTGTGTGCATAGTTGCATAATATCCACTCTGCTAATAAGATAAAGTTGAATAAAAATGAGCTCCTCGCGGTGTAGAGTAATTACCAACCCCCCACCCCGGCAGGCAAACTTGGGTTGAATCTTGTTCCTATGTGATATTTATAGATAGTTTGTGTATGTGCCTCAAAATCCCCTACATTTTTTCAGTTCACAAGAAATGTCCCCAGAGCCCTTTGAATTTGCATACAAAACAGTGAAAATCCTCGAGGAGGTAATGTGTGTGATTAGAGCCTACCCAGAGAAGGTGCTGTTGTCAGTTTTATTATTTGAGGCAAAACCTCAGTCAAATATGCAACTCAAATTTATGTTTGCTTTTCAAGAGGCAATGATTTATTATTAGCATTTTTGAAATGGAAAAGAAGCTGGAGCTCCAACTCATCACACAAATCTGTTTACTGCAAGCAAACTGCGATGTCGGATTCACAGCAAGGATTAGATGCATTTTCTGTTGACGTTTTTTTTTCCATTTGGTTGCATTTCACATAATTTACTAAGCTGAGAAAAGACCTGATGACTTAGGACAAACAGTAAATACATTTCCCCTGTCAGTGATTTAATTGTGTTGTTTCTCTTTCCCCATTAACAGAGCATCCGCACATCTGGTCTCATCCTACTTGAAGCCATTTTGTTTGGGGCTTTGCTGCTCTACTTCCCAGTAAGTCTGCACTCTCATCTTATATAGCACCAACAATTTGCTCAGTGTTTACTACTTTGGTTTTGATTTGTTCAAGTTATATTCCATAAAATGTCCTGATTTAGCCAAACATTGGTAAGTGGTGGCAACAGTTTGTGTGAGCTTTATTGATACAGGTCAAAAAATACCAAGTATGGCTGTTTTATTTTTTCACTTCATTTTAAGCAGTGATTGTAGTTAGCACCATAGACTGTATTAAATATCCCTGACAGGTTGTTGAAGAGTTGTTGTGAAGCTGTTGCTCCTGCCCTCACTATCTTGTCGTTGAGAAAAGACAGCTAGTAGCTAGCAGCTAGCAGCTTGTGACCTTACAGCACCCACCCAGGACCTTGAGCCTTAATTTAATGTAACTGGTCATATATAAAACAATTTTTTCTATAATAGTGTGCCTTAGCATTATATGAGTTATATTTTGTAATAATTATTTGGCACATAGTAGCTAGTAGTATCTGAGCTGTACAATATCAGCATATTTGTATCGCCGGTTATTACTGAGGCATTGTGCCTGATGCCTTTATGGAGAAGGTGGTAAGACAAATATGGAGGCAAGAGAGGAAGTGCATCTTTGTTGGAAGTACTGAGCTTCTGTCAGTCAGAGGGCTAGGTAAGGATTGGGCTAGTTAACATGTGAGAAGAATTAAAGAAACGAAAGCAACTGTACCCAGCTAGCAGATTAAGCGGATCATACAGAGAGCATTCACATCCAGGCTCAAGATTTGAGTAAGGAGCCTGGTCAGGATTAAGACGGAGAACCAGTTCAGGAACCTGTCTCATATCCTTACTCCTCTGACTCCAAGGGGTGAACCTGCTGCCAATGCTAGCTTGGAGGAAGTTGCTATTTTCTCTGAACCGCTGAACCTGTTACCACTGCTGATGAACTTCCTGCCATCTCTGTCACCCACGATCAATCAATCAATCAATCAATGTTTATTTATATAGCCCAATATCACAAATGTTACATTTGTCTCAGTGGACTTCACAGTTTGTACAGAATATCAGTATGACAATACGACACCCTCTGTCCTTAGACCCTCACATCGTACAAGGAAAAACTTCCAGAGAAAACCCACAGTTTAAAGGGAAAAATGGGAGAAACCTCAGGGAGAGCAACAGAGGAGGGATCCCTCTCCCAGGACGGACAGACGTGCAATAGATGCCGTGTATAAATTGAAAAGATTGTACACTGATCTGCCAGATCTGCCAGATTGTACCAGTGGAGCAGTTTAGGGACAGACTCTGACAAGGTGCTATCCCTAACACCTCTTCTGGTCAGTATTGCTTTCCCTACAGCAGACTTGAATGGCGACAATATGAGTAAAATAAATCTCTTGTCTCCTCCACTTGATTTGCTGACACCTAGTTCTGAATCTTGTTCATTATCTACTTTTGAGATGGACTTAGGGTTGGGGTTAGTTCTGTATTAACTTAGGTTAGTTCAATAACCTGTTCAGGATTTTAACATCAAAATGAAGGAGAGGTAAATGTGTATATTTTATAATCAAATGTTACGCAAAATGGGTCTTTTCATCAGAGATTACATACATTGCCATGTAAATAGGACAATAGAGCCCTCTTTTTATTTTTCAGCTGCAGCTTAGCAGTTAGTATACTGTACTTTAGATCATTGTCTTAGCAATAACAAAGAGTTGGACATCACAGTTTGTGTGCATGTCTGTACAAGTGTCTCTCATTGCCTTTGTCAGCCTTTGCATTGTCTGTATGTGTGAGCGGGTCCAGGTGGGTAGGTGCCAGCGTGCGTTGTATAGGTGTGTATTCGCACTTGTGAACACAGCCCACAGTGCACCTGGAGTGTCGCGTCAGAAGCCCATCTTTAGCAGAGAAACAGATGGAAGAAACCTGAGCGCCATGTAAAGGGGAGATCAGATGTAGTCTGGGAATTCGCTCCCTTCAAATACTTTCACAGACTGCCAACAGTGAGCCACCGCTCTCCTCAAACACAAGGCCCGATGGCTGGATCATAGCCAGTTTTAGGACAGAAAAACAAATCTATTGAGGAGAAAAAGCTTTAACCGTCTCTCGGGATAAAGGTTTTTGTTTGTATTCTGAAGTTACTGAAGTGTTATCGTTGGAAATATTTCGATTAGAATAGAACGCCTGGTCTTTTTGGTGCAGCAGATACAGGTATTGTAGGTTTGTGACCACACTCTCTGCCCCTGTTCAACCCAAGGATAGCCAAAAATAGCTCCCTAAAAATATCCCGCAACTCTTGGATGTTCACACACACTTGGAAACACTCAAGGGTTTTTCCCTCCCTTTGCTCAGCTGCATCTCCATCTTTTTTTCCCCCTGCATCACTCAACACCTTCTCTGCCTGTCTCTACCTCCTCCCCCCATGTTCTTCCTTTCATTACTCCTCTGCTTGTTCTCCCGCCGCCTCACCTTTGTGTCTGTCTCCTCTCCCGCAGTCTTATCGTTTGTTGCTGCTGCTGTTTCTTTGTTTTTGCCACCACAAGCCTCCTCAGCTTAGCTTGGCGCAGCTGCTCGGCTCTGCTCGATGCATTTTTAAACAGTCCATCAAGTTCTAGCACAACTCGTTTTAAAAATACATCTGCTGATTAATTGATGGAGGAGGCATTGGAGGTTGGATGCTAACCAGGAGGGCCACCTTCTCTTCTGGGCGATGTAAAAAATGTGGCCTTTTATCGTGCAGTCCCCGTGGGTAGCACTGCAGAAAAAGGGTGTGTTGTGTCTCCCTATCAAAGTGTGTGTTTGTGAGTATAGGCACAAGAGTGGCTTTAGATCTCCAGATTTCCCTGTGATTGTGTGCATGTGCATTTTTGCATGGATTTGCATTTATTCATCTGTACGTGGGTGTAGGAAACTGCGTGGCCTACTTTTTCCTCGTGCCGGTATTTGTGGAGGAGATTTATTGTCTCGGTCCGTTATGTGGACCAGAGAGCTGGAAGGGGGGGTGGTTGGAGATGGAGGTACCAGGGAGGATGTGCCTGGTGATTTGTTGCACTCTTAAGGGTTCGCAACATTGGGTCTGTTTATTCTCTCTCTGTTTTTGAGACTCTTATTTCTTTGTGTATTTGTCTGCTCTAGTATTTGATCTAGCACTAACATTAACTATTTTTTCGAGCAAGCATTATGTTGCTTCACAGAAACAAAGGAATACTTCAGGATTACTCGGAGTCGGAATGTTAAAAATGACAATTGTTCAATTATAAAATCAGTCATCATTGGATTGAATGACTAGATGTAATTTGATAAACCCAACAGTGTTGCTAGATTTCCGATGATTTTTGTATTTGTATAATTCTTTTTTTATTAATAATCAATAATGTAGTTGTTATTTCTCCTGCTGCTCCAGACTAATTTAAAGAGAGTTTGAGAGATTAACTGATTCATCCATGGGAAATAAATCAGAGCTTGAGAAAAATTATGCTGTCAGACTGATTGACTGGTTATTACCCCATTTCAAGCGTCATAGATACGTCAACTTACTTAAAGGGACCCTATTTTGCTCATTTTTAGGTTTCATAATTGTATTTTGAACCTGTACTGTGACATGTTTACATGCTTCAATGTTCAAAAAGTGCTTTATTTTCTTATACTCTCTGTAAAATAACCTATTTTGTTGGAGGGAACTTTGGGATTTTAGCCTGTGCAGGCCATTAACAAGCACACAACCTATATAACACAATACAGGAAAGGGAAACCCTAAAGAACATAATAGGGTCCTTTTAAAAATGATGTGGTTAAATTCCTCAGAGGGTAACAAATGTGTTTTTTTACTTTTAATACATATTTTGTAAAATGTCACATACAGCTCTGAAAAGAATTAAGAGACCACTGCAGCATTATCAGTTTCTCTGGTTTTACTATTTATAGGTATGTGTCTAAGTAAAATGTACCTTTTTTTATTTTATTCTATAAGCTACTGACAACAATTCTCTGTAAAGCTTCTTATCCTCTCAGACACAAAAAGTGGGCAACCTAGCATTTAGCAGTTTAAGATCCAGATATTCCTCCAAGAAGTTGGTGGGGACCAAAACAGAGCTAAAAGGGGAGAGAATACTGGGCTTGTGTTCCTCAGGTGGCCAGGTCAGGAGTAAATATTGCCACTGTTTAGCAAATTAACTTCATAAGCTTACAAGATGTTGATTGTATTTATAGACAACAGCTTGTTATGCTGCCCTCAAGCAGCCAAACAAATATGCAAATGCAGATTAAAAAGAATACCTCAATATATTAGAAAAAAGCTACAAATTAATCTTCTGAGATAGAGATAAAAATATGTATACCATTCTCATGTATGTGCATGCGGGGGGCAAACACTTAGCATAGCTTAGCATAAATATAAGAAACATGGGGAAACATTAGCATTGCTTTGTCTGAACAAAGTAAATGCCTCACAATGCTTCTAAAACTGACTTGTTGGTTAATCCTTCCAAACACAAACGTGTAAATGTGTAGCCTTCGGGAAAGTTACGCACTGTAACTATTTTTTCATGAACTACGGCACCTTTCGTTGTGTTGCCAGATACTGTTCGTATTGTAAGCACAATGGTTCGCTTTCAAACAGTGTTGTGTCTCGTCAGATCTGTTAGTATTATTTCTCTGTGAGTCTATATTTTCAAGTCCGTGTCTGCCATTTCCTGTTTTACTTTGTCATTTCCCTTCTCATTTCAGGTAGTTCGATTCCTACCTTGCCTGTTTGTCCACTGACCTGATTACCTGCCCCGCTCTTATTGTTTGCACCTGTGGAGTCCCTCGCTTTTGTATATATTCTGTGTGTTCCCTGTGCTCAGTGCCAGATCGTTTTTTAACCTTGTGTATGGATTACCTTGTGAATGGATTACCTTGTTTCATCATCATAGTAAAACCTTTTTTGAAATCATCTTTTGTCTGGAGTCGTGCATTTGGGTCCTATCAGTTTTTGTGTGCTCCAGTCGTAACATTACGATCTGGCCAACAAATGGACTCAGCCAACTCTCAAACCCTGAGGGCAGCGCTCTGCTCTCAGGCTCAACGTCTGCGGCAGCAGGAGGAAGAAATGAAGGACATAAACCAGGGAGTAATGAACCTGACTAACAGCCAGAGTGAGTTTTGTGGCGCAGTTACTACGCAAATTAATCACCTGGCTGAACAGCTCCATAATGTACTCACACGGTTGGATAGTGTGCCCGCCGCTCCTTCCAACGTAGCTGCCCCAGCTCCAGAGCCTACAGCTGTTGTTTCCATGCCAGCTTCCACGATTCGTCTTGCTCCTCCTGCAAAGTCTTCGGGCGAATCTGGTAACTGCAGTCCTTTCCTAATGCAGTGTGACCTGCATTTTACCTGCCAGCCTGCTGCTTTCCCCAGTGATATAGCCAAGGTGGCGTTCATTGTGTCCCACCTCACGGGAAGAGCGGAAGCCTGGGCTACGGCGGAGTGGGCACGGAAGTCTCCGGTGTGTAATTCTCTCCAACTATTCACTGAGACTTTAAAGAAGATCTTTGACCGAACCAAACCGAGGAGAGAAGCCGCCAGAGCCCTGACACAGATCTCCCAGCAGAATCAGAGTGTGTCTGACTACGCCATTGATTTTCGTACTTTGGCCACGGACAGTGGTTGGAATGAAGACGCACTATATGATATGTTTTTCAGCGGACTCAGTGACTGTGTGCGGGATCTTCTTTTTCCTCTTGATCTTCCGCCGGATTTGGACAGTATGATCGCCTTGGCTATACGCACAGACACTCGGCTGCAAGAGCGACGGAGGGAGAAAGCCAGGAAAGCGTCACCTCCTGCACGATCTCCACTAGGACCCGGATTTCGGACCCACAATCCCTCCTCTACCGTGAAACCTGCTTCATGGAACACAGAAGAGGAACCCATGCAGCTCGGAAGGGCCAGGCTGTCTCCCGAGGAAAAGCAGCGGCGTCTCCGGGAGCGTTTATGTTTCTACTGTGGGAAGCAGGGACATTTCCTGGGAGCCTACCCGTTAAAAGACGGGGCTCACCAGTAAGACGGAGGGTGCTGGTGAGCCGATTGACAACCGCAGATTTCCCTTCACGATCCATGACCCAGGCTGAGGTTAGTAATAATGAGCACAGCATAGCTTTGAAAGTATTTGTAGATTCAGGGGCTGACGCTAATCTTATGGACTGGGGGTTAGCTAAACGTTTGGAAATTGCCTCCGTGCCATTGACTCAGACACTTGAAGCTAGCGCTCTGGACGGTACTCTCATGTGCAAAGTAACTCATAGAACCATGCCTCATAAAATAACTATTGATCATGAACACACGGAGCATATGACTTTCTATCTGTTTGATTCTGCACAGCATGCAGTAATTCTGGGCTATCTCTGGTTGTGCAAACATAACCCTCACATTGATTGGCGGACTGGTAAAGTTTTGGGGTGGGGAAGCGAATGCTCTCATTCGTGTTTCAGGGGCAAGACGGCTGAAATTGTCAGAGAGCCCATTATAGACAATGACAGGGAAGATGAAAATAATCAAGACTCAGATTTCCCTGACCTTTCGAACGTACCCAGCTGCTAACGAGATCTCAAGGAGGTGTTCAATAAAACTAAAGCGACATCCCTTCCTCCTCATCGCATCTATGACTGCGCCATCGATCTCCTGCCTGGGTCCCCCTTGCCCAAGGGAAGACTGTACTCTCGCTCAGCTCCAGAGAGAGAGTCTATGAGGGAGTACATAGACGGCTCTCTCAAAACGGGTCTCATCCGTCCCTCGTCATCTCCCGCCGGAGCTGGTTTTTTCTTCGTTCAGAAGAAAGATGGATCCCTGAGACCCCGCATCGACTACAGCCCCCTAAACGACATAACCAGTGGCGAGCCGTCAGGGCCTTCTAGGCCCTCTGTGAGGGCCTAAGATATTCTACAAAATAATAGTTAAAAACATTAAAAAAAATTATATTTTTTTAAATATTTTTTTAAATATTTTTTTTTAAGTTATATTTTTCATTAGTTTTACCCAAAATAACTTGATTTAATTGTATTTTTAAAAAAAATCCAAAGAAATAAATCCTTCGAATCTGCCTATTCAGTTTCTGTTGGAATGTGATGGGTTAAATGAAAGAAGCTCGTCTCTGCGAGTTACGGCCCGTCCACACTACAGCTTCAAAAAAAGCTTGCCGGCGGGCGTGTCTGAAGCTTGACCAACAACCAATCACATGAATCTCCCGCCCCTGACACACAAGCAGTGGTTTGATTGGCTAGAGCTATTACTGGCATATGATTTGATTGGCTGACGCTTCCACCAAAAGCTTCAGAAGCTTCAAAAGTTGAACATTGCTCAACTTTTGCAGCCTGAAACGCCAGGAAAGCTCCGCTCTGCTACCCACAATTCAGTTCGGCGAAAAGCGAGGCAACGTGACGTCACCCCATTCAAAGTGAATGGGCAGACGCGTTGGAAACCGTTTTTGAAGCTGTCGAAGCTGTAGTGTGGACGGGCCGTTACTGTGAAGAGAGGATCTGTTGGGCGGTCCAGCTACGAATTCACAGAGGGCCCAGCTATAGTAACTAAACGAGAGAGTAATGTCAAATGACAGTACAATTGACCAATCATATCTTCCCTCTAAATGGGTGGGTGTTATTATCGCGGACTTTATGACAAGTTCCGCCCGCTGTGAAACTTTTCTTGTTTCCATAGCAACAACAACTTCCTGTCAACAGCGTTAACTCGCCTTCAAAATAAAAGCACGCCAAATTACACTTAAGACATACAACTGCAACAAAAGTAACAAACACAATGCAATATCCTTTTCAATTTCAAAGAACACAAATAGGGTTATTTACAAGTGTTGTTTTGTGTGGTAGAGGGTCGCTTTCATTCATGCGTTTTGCACCCCGGGCCGTTGTTTTGATATTCCGCTGAATTATACGCTGTGACGTAATAACTCGAGGGAAGGGGTGGGGGTCAGAGGGCCGAGGTATAAAAGTCACGGCTCGCCACTGGACATAACCATCAAGAACAGGTACCCCCTCCCGCTTATGACCTCAGCGTTTGAACTGTTGAAAGGAGCTAGAGTCTTTTAAAAACTTGACCTGCGTAACGCTTACCACTTGGTGAGGATACGGGAGGGGGACGAGTGGAAGACTGGTTTTAACACTCCAAGCGGACATTATGAGTATTTGGTAATGCCTTTTGGTCTAACAAATGCACCTGCCGTTTTTCAGGCTCTCATAAATGATGTGTTGAGGGAGTTTTTGAATTATTTAGTTTTTGTCTATCTTGATGATATCCTGATTTTTTCCCGTGATGAAGAGTCACACGTTTCACATGTTCGCCAGGTATTAAGAAAGTTGTTGGACAATCAACTTTATGTAAAGGTTGAAAAATGTGAGTTCCACGTCAGTTCCACTTCATTTCTGGGTTTCATCCTGGGTCCTGACCAGATAATGATGGATCCTGCTAAAGTGAGCGCTGTGGCTGAATGGCCCACACCTTCTTCCAGGAGAAAAGTCCAACAATTCCTTGGATTTGCAAACTTCTACAGAAAGTTTGTTAGGAATTTTAGCTCTATTGCCGCTCCTATGCATGTACTCACCTCTCCTTCTGTTCAGTGTGTGTGGACCCCACAGGCAGACCAGGCTTTCCAGAAGTTAAAAAAAATACTCCAATACTTACCATCCCGGATTCCCAACGGCAGTTCACGGTGGAGGTGGATGCCTCCAACGAGGGCATCGGGGCGGTCCTCTCACAGAGGGCAGAGAAAGACAGTAAGCTCCATCCATGTGCCTACCTTTCACGTAGATTGTCTGCTGCTGAAAGAAACTACGATGTAGGCAATAGAGAGTTATTAGCCGTGAAGGTAGCACTGGATGAGTGGAGGCACTGGCTAGAAGGGGCAAAACAGCCATTTATTGTGTGGACAGATCACAACAATTTGGAGTACATACGCAAGGCTAAGAGGTTAAACTCCAGACAGGCACGATGGACCTTATTCTTCAATAGGTTTAACTTCATTCTCTTCTACCGTCCTGGCTTACAGAACGCCAAACCAGACGCGTTATCCAGGCTTTTTGACCCAGAGGCTCTTTCCAAGGAGACAGAGTCCATTTTACCGCCCACTCAGGTGATAGGAGGGGTGACATGGCCAATTGAGGCTAAGTTAAATCAAGCTTTAGAGGGAAAAACCGTACCCAGTGGTGGTCCCCCTAACCACCTCTTTGTTCACCCCATCTGTCCGCTCTGACGTCATTCACTCGGCTCACACATCTGTATTAACATGTCATCCAGGTATCAAACAAACTATGTACATGATAAAGCAAAGGTTTTGGTGGCCTAAAATGGAGAAGGAGGTTACTGAGTATGTGGCAGCCTGCACTACCTGTGCTCGGAATAAGACCTCTACCCAGTCTCCTATGGGTCTACTGCAACCTTTGTCCATTCCAAGCCGCCCATGGTCTGACATCTCGCTGGATTTTGTCACTGGACTGCCGCCCTCTGCAGGTAACACCACCATCTGCACTGTTGTTGACAGATTCACCAAAATGACTCACTTTATCCCCATGCCCAAATCTCCATCTGCTAAAGAGACAGCAGAAGCGCTCTTGTCTCATGTTTTCAGGCTGCATGGATTTCCTCGAGATGTGGTGTCAGACCGTGGGCCGCAGTTTGTTTCCCAGTTTTGGAAGGAATTCTGCAGCCTGATAGGAGCCACCCCCAGCCTCACATCTGGTTACCACCCACAGGCTAATGGTCAATCAGAGAGGATCAACCAGGAACTGGAGACGTGTTTACGGTGTCTGGTGTCCCAGAATCCCACAACTTGGAGCAAGCAGCTGATATGTTTGGAGTATGCCCACAGCACCCAACCTACATCTGCCACGGGTCTCTCCCCTTTTCATCGCACCTATGGTTACCAACCTCCTCTGTTTCCAGAAGTAGAGAAGGAAGTGACTGTACCGTCAGCACATGCCCTGGTGAGGCGGTGTCGCAGAGTCTGGGCAGGAGCTCGCCAGGTTCTCCTGAAGAGTGCTGCTCGCATGAAAAAGACAGCAGATCGACATCGTTGTCCGGCACCTGCCTACAAACCCGGGCAGAAGGTTTGGCTATCTACAAGAGACCTACCCCTGTGTGTGGCTTCCAGGAAGCTGGCTCCGAGGTTTGTGGGTCCGTTTCCCATAACGAAAGTTGTTAACCAGGTGGCTGTTCGCCTGCGCCTGCCCAGATCCTTGAGAGTCCATCCTACCTTTCATGTTGCCAAAGTCAAACCGGTTCGGGAGAGTCGTTTGGTTCCTCCATCCAAGCCCCCTCCTCCACCCGGGATGTTAGACGGCGGTCTGATATAAGACGTCAAGAAACTGCTAGCAGTCAGGAAGAGAGGACGCGGCCGACAGTTCCTTGTAGACTGGAAAGGATACGGTCCAGAACATCGGTCGTGGGTACCAGCAAGTTTTGTTGTGGATCTGAAACTGATAAAGGACTTTTTCAGACTTAATCCACAGGACCCGGAGTCGGCCGTAGAGGGGGGGTACTGTTGTGTCTCGTCAGATCTGTTAGTATTATTTCTCTGTGAGTCTATATTGTCAAGTCCGTGTCTGCCATTTCCTGTTTTACTTTGTCATTTCCCTTCTCATTTCAGGTAGTTCGATTCCTTGCCTGTTTGTCCACTGACCTGATTACCTGCCCTGCACTTATTGTTTGCACCTGTGGAGTCCCTTGCTTTTGTAAATATTCTGTGTGTTCCCTGTGCTCAGTGCCAGATCGTTTTTTAACCTTGTGTATGGATTACCTTGTGAATGGATTACCTTGTTTCATCATCAAAGTAAAACCTTTTTTGAATCATCTCTTGTCTGGAGTCGTGCATTTGGGTCCTATCAGTTTTTGTGTGCTCCAGTCGTAACAAACAGTCACTGCACACTATTGTTGCTAGTTATCATTACCTTATCATATCATCAAGGTTCAAAGATCCTAGTGGAACATAAACAAAAAAAGATTTTGGAAAGAGAAAGCTAGCTCGCTAGAAATTTCAAATCTTTATGCTTAGATTATCACCTCTTAGTTTGGTGGCTTTTACAGCTACAACAATAAAGTTTCTTAGATCCAACAACCGCCAAGCTTCTCACATAACTCTTTGAAAGAAAGTAATTACTATTTCCCCGATTGTTTATCTATTCCTTGAAAAAAAAGAAAAGGAAATGTCAGTAAAGCATATATTGATGTTCAAGCTATGAGTCATGCCAAGCTGCTTTCAACATAATTACTGACATTTAAGAATGTGTATTTGTCAGAAATATGGATGGATTCTTTTGGTTATAAATAACTTTCAAAATGATTATGGAACCTTTTCTTTTAATACCGGATACCAAATAATTTATACAATCCTGAGCTGCAACGGCGGGCCACAGTAGGTGGCGGAGCATTGAAAGGAGCAGCTATAATTCCTGTTCTTGGGTATAAAATGGACTTGGCTCCCCGCTTTCTCGTGACCGGCATACTAATGAATGAATTTGGCGCAGCGAGGTTTTGATGAGGATTGTGGATGGAAGGAAACTGTTGCTTTAAACTCTGTGTGACAAATTCTTAATCATGAGGTGAGAGAAATGTCTGTATAGAGCTGAACTGAGACTGGATGGACTGAAGGCTGGAAATAGGGACGCTATGACAGCTTAATTGCACACTGAGTCGCGTTTTGGTAGAAAACTGATCAGCTTGTCATTACACAAACATGGTCAAATGGTAATGATAAAAGCAAGAAACACGCTGCGGTGGAGTAAATTGCTAATTTTAACGTAACCCTAGCTCAAAACATGCTCACTGTGAGTCATCTTGAGAATGTATTTTAATTCAAACTTCCTGAATAGCTGTTAAATATTTTCATTTTATAATAATTTCTTTGTGCCATACCATTTACCCTGCATTTATTTTGGAGGTCACACACAAGTAAACAATTTAATCCATTACACAACCCTAACCCTTAGATATTATGTTTGCTAGAGAACACATCTTACAGCCAGAATGCTACACCCTCAGTGTTGTTTTTTTAGTTGAGGCAATAATGGTTTGAGGTGTTGTTGTTGCTAAGGCTTAATTACTCTGGATAGCTGCGGTCTCTCGGATGATGAGGCATCTTAAGAGCTGGGATATATTACTGGCTGTACTCCACTGGGATATGTTTATCTGCATCTGTAATGATATTCAACTTGCTGTCAGAGGCAATGTGACTGAATGGAGTTCGAATTGACTCGGGCTAACATTGTAGCTGCTCCATCAACACTCAACCGTCCTCTAAATAAGGTTTAATATGGCAGAGAGGTATTGTTCAGACAAATATATATAACATGTAAAGCTATATAGACTCACCAACATTTAAGTTTGTTAATGGTCATGTCAAGTGACTAAAGGTGGATTCACTTACCTGTTTCTCTATTTCGTTGGTGACAGTAGGAGAATCTCAACATCGACAGCTTTAGTTTGTCAGTATCAATGTATCAATGTATACTTGCGTGAATAGGCAAATGGCTCCCATCGTATGTAAACTTGCCACATGAAAAATGTTCTCGCATTCCGTGTGCAATCACCCAAACAGACTTCACAGGGGAAAAAATAGCATTGTTTGATACTTCTTCTGTTTAGAAATAGTTGTAAGATCTGGCAAAGCATTGATTTATAATTAGAAAAAAAAAATGTTGTAACTACTTCTCTGAGACAGTATGTCACGTCTTTATTGTAGGTCTTGTTTTTTTAGTTATTTTTATGATTGTTTTCAATAAAGAAATTAGGAGAAAAACTAGAAAATAAGCTTAAATTGAAACGTGTAAGCATAAAATACTTGCTAGAGGGAGGCTCGAGGCAGAAGAGCCTCAGTTTTTATTTTTTACCAAAAGTTTGTATGCTGCTCACTGGCTGGCTTAGTAATCACCTGTCAGTGCTTTGACATTGGGGACCTGGTATAAAGATGCGTCATAAAGGGATTTATTTGATTGCATTCATCATTCATCAGGCGATTTACATGCGGAACAATCATTAGCCTTTTGGCGTTCAGCGATCATCAAACTTCCTGTGCATATTTTGTGTGAACTGATGCAGAGCACATTTGTACAGGCTGAATCAGAAAGCGGTCATTCTTTAACATCGTGGCGGATGTCTATCCATCAGGTGAGCCAGGCAGCTTTCTTTGCTTCAGTGGAAATGTGCTCAGAGTCACTGCACAGGTTCTTCCGCTTCACTCGGGTCACTGGAGATTTGACAAGTAGCGCCCCGCTGAGCCATATACTATTCAAATAAAACGCAGCTTTAACAATAGTGCAAATGGGAGCTCTGAACTGTACAGCTTGACATGTGAGACTATTTCTAAGAAAAGAAGGAAAGGCTGACATTTTAAGAGCCATTTAATAAAGGTATTTTTAAATTCAAATGACATAGAAACCATACAAAAAGAATGTTGGCTGTATATGTGCACATACAGAAACATCCACGCCCTGAAAATACAAAGGAACAAGGGATGTTAACGCTTACGACTATTGTGGAAAACGTATCACGTAAAAAAAGGAAAAATAATCACACTATCAAGTTTGTTCCCAACTTCCAGCACATATTTTTAACATTAAATATATTGTATAAGCCAAGATAAGCACAAACTACAACTAAAGACCATTGGACATAAGTGAGCAGTTTAACGTCGCACCTAATCCATGACCAACGGCGACTGCACTCGTTTGTTTTAGCTGATTAAGATGCTAATTTTTGAAGTTGAGTAGGAGTGGGAGAAGAAAGACACTGTCACCACTGTAGGAAATGATAGTGCTCGCAATATGAACACCCCTATAGAATCCTAGGATGTGTAGCGCACATTAAACAGGGTGATCACAGCTACTTTGATGCTTTAGGCAAGTGTCGTAATGTTGTTAGACTTCATCCCAATAATTAAATAATCAATCATGATTAATCACAGATTATTATTGTGATTAACGCAATTATATTATTTAATCGATAGACACCACTCAAATGAACATGCAAACAATCACACTCTGGGGTTGTTAAATACCACCAGTGAGAGAACAACTAACGCTTCAGACTCTAACAGCTGATATGCTCTGGCAGCTGACATATGAACAACATATTTAGTAATACAAAGGGGATTACTGCCTCCTGCTCTGGTTCTCACATATTGTCATCTCTGATTCCTTCTTATATGAATATCAGTGTGACAGCAGTGGGTGTGCCATGCTCTGTTTGTAAAAAAAAGAATATATATAATGTGTGTGTCTGTTTCCCTCTGCAGGTGATGATCCTGTTCTTCCAGCCCAGTGTGTTTCGCTGTATCCTCCTGAGGTGGGTGCGCCTCCTGGGTTTCTCCGTCATGTACGGCACCGTCATCCTCAAGCTGTACAGGTAGGCCTGGAATCATCTTGAGGCATTTCCTGTTTGTCTACTTCTTCCCTCCTCCTCCCTCCTCTCTTTTCTTCTTCTTAATTTCCTCTCCTTGCCTCTTCTCCTTATCTTATTTGTTCTCAGCTCCATTTCTCTTCATTTATCTCCTTGTTGCCTTTATGTCTTTTGCTTTTCTTCTCCTTTCGCCATCTCATAACCTCTATTCTCCTCTTTTCCTATCTCCTCTCCTCACCTCGTCTCCTTTCCTTTCTTCCCATCTCCTCCCCTCCCCTCATCTCCTCTCCCTTCTCAACCTAATTTCCATTTGTTTCCTTGCCCCTCATCCCCTTTACCGCCTCCTCTACTTTCCTGATCCATCCTTTCCTTTCCTCTCTCCTCTCCTTCCCACATCCACTCTCCTTTCTTCTGTTTATATACTTTTGATTATCACCTCTCCATTTTCCTCTCATATCTCCTCTCCTTTACTCACCATCTTCTCTCATTTCCTTATCTCCATTACCATTCCTTTCCCTGCCTCATCTAATCTCCTTTCCTTGCCTCAACTCTCATCCTTCCATCTCCTCCTATCTCCTCATCCCCTTCTCACATCATCTCCTTTTCTTTCCTGATCTCCTTTCCTCTCCTGATATTAATGTGCCCTATGTTAGTGTTTTTCAGCTTCAATAATTCAGCCTCTTCTCAGTCTGCACTCACATAGATGTGCACGAGGTCCATAAGCACATTTGAATTCCTCTCTGTGCTTCCTGCTGAAGTATCTATTCGTAAACACACTCACTTCTTGCTCTCCAGCTCCGGGCGAGTGTTGCCGATATGGTAGAAGGAGGCCAAAGGCCAGCGAGAGTGTTCCCTTGGTAAAATTACCAATTAGATTTTTTCCCAGGCTCGCTGTGTGTGAAGTGTGCCCCGGGGCCAAGCTCTTACAGCCCGGTCTCGTTGAATATATCAGAGATACGATAGATTTGTCACAGTCTTGTCGAAGAGAGAGCAGATCGGTGCAGCACGGAGACCATAAAAAGAGAAGTGACTGTTTTTAGAGAGAAAAGCTCTCCTTACCCAGCATCAGATTACTTTAAAACTATTCTGGCTGATGAGTAGCATTTTTAATTCCCTTTGCAGAGGCGCTGTTGTGTTTTGCTTGCAGTGGAGATACTGTGCAAATACTGACTCACTCTGCATGCATTCATTTTAATGTTTGTTCAAATAGCATTTGTTTAACCATCACTGAGATGAAACTGGCACCCATATGACCAGATGCATTATAATATGTTTATTGCACTAATTAAATACAGTTAAAATGTAAATAATTCCTCATAACAATAATCATTACACATCACAACGCATTTTATAATGACTCAAGCTCAAATATAACGTGAGGATCATAATGTATGACAGTTAGTACATAGGTTATTATAGAGGCAATACATAGTCATTAATGTTATAATGCATTATAATAGGATTATAAGTGATGCTAAGTGATAATAGTTTGCTTTTCGGAAACTGAAACAAAACATGGTACTACATTTCTTTACTAAGGGAAGAAAAGAAGAGTTAAATAAACACTTTCTACATAATTATGAAGTACAATTATACTTCATGATTATTTGTATAAAGCATTATAAATCTTGAGTGCTAATAAGTAAAGCAATAGAGCACTATAAGTAAATAATAGCAAGTTTGTTGATAACGGTTTTAAACACAGGTATCATAGAAACTGTTGTAGTCAAAGATGTCCAAATAAAACTGTTAAAAAAAAAGAATCTGTAACCTTAATCTCCACCAAGACAAATTCCTGCCCTCCGCTGATATCTTCTCTCCCCATAAGAGATGTTACAAAATGAATTACCGAACAAGAATTAATTGAATTCTCACTGAACATTTAATTCAAGTGGACATGCTAGAAAGGGCAAAAGCTGGGGGCAAGAGATATCAATTGCTGGGAGAGAATATGTGACTCACTTCTCATAATTTCACCCAGCAATCTCAAAGTACTTCTTCACCTCATCAGGGTGCTGAAGGTGTTCCTGTCCCGCACTGCCCAGAGGACGCCCTACATGACCAGCTGGAGGGTGCTGCGGCTGCTGATCGTGATCCTGCTGGTGGTGCTCTGGTTCCTGGTGGCCTGGACCTCCGCTGTGTGCCAGAACCCAGAACTGAGCCCGGCTCTGATCACCGCCGGCCTCACCCCAGAGGGCCTGCAGTTCAGCATGTGTCTGCTGGACCGATGGGACTACATGATGGCTGTCGGTAAGCAAGTGTTCTGTATTCCTGTACCTACAATGGATGTATTAAAGGTCCCATGTCATGCTCTTCCGGTTATTACCCGTCCCCTTGTGTGTTACAGTATGTAGCTTTTTCTGCATGTAAACGGTCTGCAGAGTCACAAACCCTCAAAGTACACCCTGTAGCGAGTAAAACTCTAACACAGAAAATACCTGGCTATGCCGCCCCAGAATGCCTCGTTGGAGATTTTTCTTTTTCCATTTTTTTCTTCTTGGGTATAGTGACGTAGTAGGGGTTTCACCAACTAATCGACTAGTCGACTACCTTTACCACTAGTCGGCGCTGTAGGCCCTAGTCGACTAGTCGTGGAAAAAAATGGAGGTAAACTAGGTGCTGCAAAATGCTACAAAACACGTCCGACATTCTTATGTATGGCAGTACTTTAACGAAGATGTAACCAACTCCACAGTGAAGTGTCAGTTGTGTACAGCTGTACTGAAGTACAATACAAATGCATCTGCTATGCGCAACCATCTGAAGATGAAGCACCCGCTGCCGACAGCTAGCACTAGCAGTAATGCTAGCACCAGTGAGCAACGGACCGGCGTCAGCACTGAACAGAGGCAAACGAACAGCAAGAAAACACGGGTCAACAGTGATGCGGATGATGAGCTACGGGATTACTGCCAGCGGACACCGCATATCCCCACAATGGATAATCCACTGGAGTGGTGGGCAGAAAACGTGCACCGCTTCCCCCGCTTTCGAGGAGCTACCTGGCTATTCCAGCCACAAGCACCCCGAGTGAGAGGGTTTTTTCACTGGCAGGCAACACTGTCACCCGAAAGCGGTCAAGCCTCCTTCCCTCACATGTCGATGCATTGGTGTTCAAACCAAAAATATGGAAAGGTGGACGTTATCGTGGAGGACAGCGAAGTGTTGCGCAATGCGCTGTTGCGCACTGGATTTACGTGGCATTTATGTAAACAAGAGTTTTTTGCTGTCGATTTTGGTGAATCCAGTGTTTGTTATTTACTCAGCCATGTAACACAAATTAAAATGCAGTGTTTAATGTTACTGTATGAGTTCCAATAGAAAATACAGTTGTAAACCTCTCTTTATGTGTCTCTATTATGACGTAACGACTAGTCGACTAGTCGACTACCATTTTGAAAAACTAGTCGACTAGTAAATATTGGTAGTTGTGAAACCCCTATGACGTAGTGATCAATCCGCGGACTTCCTCACACACACTCAATCTTTTCTCAGCTGCAGCTCCTCAGATTTCTCAGCCTGAACTCAGCCTGAGACGGCGGGACGCGGCGAGGCTCGGACGCGGCGAGGCTCGGCCTCGGCCTTAGCACACACACAGACTCACAGCCAGGCTGCGGGTGTGTGTGTGTGCTCGGGCTGGGTTTCGCTGTGTCTCGCTGTCTCGCAGACCCCACGCAGCAACCAGGAAACGACACCAGTAAGCTAGCTCGAACTGTCCGCTCCAGCAGCGAGCCCCGCAACGTTCCGCCAACACGGCACCCAGACCCCACGCAGCATTCTCATCCGTTTGTCATTACTGGTGTCATTTTCTAGTTGCTAACGCCATTGTAACACATAAACACTGATGTTCCGCTGTAACGGTGGTTGACTAATCAGAACAAAGTGGGCGAGCTGACCAATCAGAGCAGTAGGCTCACAGGGGGGGGGGGGGGGGGGGGCAGGAGCTCCAACAAGCCGTTTAGAACAGAGAGTGAATACACATACTATACAGTAGGGATCACCAACTACATTTGTCCAAGGGCCAAAATGTATCCAATTGACACTTTTGCAGTCCAGTGATTTTTATATATAGCCCAGAATTTTTAAGTTGTTGACCGGGGGGTGCTAGTGGAGCACGCTCAGGTACTGCGGAGCGCATAACAGACTCTTCACGCTAACGAAGGTTTACTTCTTCTTCAGCGTAGGGAAGGCTACGCAGTACGCAGGCTACAGTCCTGCAGCTGCTGCCTCTCTGTTGGACTCTGTTGTGGGGGGGGGTGCATATATACTGTGAAGTCGCCGGAGCCTCACAGCGGGACTACTGCTGCGGAGCGCATAAAGCAGTCTCTTCCCGCGAACCAAGGATCACTTCTTCTTCAGGGCAGGGAAGGCTACGCAGTGCGCAGTCTACTGTCCCGCAGCTGCTGCCTCTCTGTTGGACTCCGGTACTGGTGCACATTACTCACGAGACGTTTTTTTTTTTTTTAAATGAGTGGGGGGCGAACGCACTAACGACTCCGCCAACGCCACAATCACCCCCGCCGTGCGGGCCGGATGAGAATGTCTGGCGAACCAGAGATGCTGTATGAAAAACCAATGTGATTTTGGAACATTGAACAATGTAAATCTATTCTAGTAGACCTCAACAATGGAACTATGATCAGTAGAAATGGCCATGTCATGGGACCTTTAAGAGAACTGGGTACAGCGTTGGAGGCGGGGTCCCATCACTTCCTATGAATGTTGCTCATTGGCACATGGAGCCAAACATGGAGCGATTCAAGGACAACAATATCAGGATCTGGTCCCATAGAACACGCCCACTAAGCTCCGCCTTCAGGTCACTCTGTCACGACCGATCTCAGCTCAGTCAGATAAATGGAGGGAACACAACTCTGGATTGAACTTTTAGTGCATTTTACAACTTTTAGGACCTACGTAAGGGCTTTTCATGTGTTTGTAGTTGATGTAGTCAATACAAAAATATACGCTAATTTACCAAAGGCTCTTTCCCAATGTAAGTCAACGAAAGCGCATATATTTAGGGCTAAATTAGTTACGTGACTAAATGGAAGTTTTGTACCAGTGTTTGGCTACTACGAAAATGTACTGCAACGCTAAGCTAGCCTCCGTGGGGCTTGTACATGTATTACATTTTTGGTCCCACTTGACACTTACTGTAAGGAGCTTTTGGGCTTATAGCTTGGGCTTGAGGGTAGCCTGGGTAAGGCTTACATTTAGTTTAGAAAATGCATCAAGGGTCAGGTGCCTCATACAGTACCTCTACTGACTAATCATTTTCGTTGTCATGCTTCAAACACATTTTTTGAAGCATGACATTTTTTCTCCACCAAATGACTCATAAGTTGTGTTGCATTCTAGCCATTTGTATGCTTTGTTAAGTATTTCAAATTGTGCTGAAAACGCTGAAAGTTCTTGAAATAATGCAAAATAGTTTTTAGGTTTGGCTCATTTGAGAATGTTGATGCACCCAGAAAGGCAAAAGGTTATTTTCTTTAACTTGCTGAAGGATCAGTAAACTTCAACATCCTTTTTTATCTCAGTTCAGTGCGGACTTATAGGACAGTCGGTAAAAATAACTCCTATGATTGAGCCTCTTATAAAAAGCATCTTGAAGGTACCCTTGGGAGTTTTTGACTTAATGAACGTCTTAATGTGTTGGCTTAAATTCCTGACCTCATTGAAATAAGTTTTCAACAGTAAAGCAGCACCATCTCACATATTTACAGTCCTCTGAAGGCACTGGCAGTAAATGGATTGCTGGCAGTAAATGGATTGCTGACAAAAATAGAAGGTACTTTTGGAAGTCGTTCAACTGCATCTTGATATTTCCAGCGAGTATTAAGCACAAAGCAGCCATTGTTGTTCAAGTGACAAATAACGTCAGACGGGAATAAACAGGTATTTGCTGGCAAATCTTGTACAAGTGTGATAAACTTCTTTGCTTCGGCGGGTTCTTTGTTGGAGATAAATAGAGTCACCTCTTAAAGCGAGGGATAAAATTCTCCAAAACATGCCGCTCCACTCGCCAAGAGATATGATTGTTCTGGAATAAGTGTTTATTCAGTGGCATGCCCCCAAAGGAGCGTCTTGCTCTAAACTTGAGGTTGCAGTCGTGAATTTTGATGGCGGTGTCCATTGTTTGATTTGCCTGAAAGGTTTAGCCACAAACCCTTTAAGCGTAAACTGCTGTGTATTGCGTTCACAATTGGATGCTATAAACAGGATGGAGCAATACTCTCTTAGAGTGTCTTGGAATGCCACCAGCATTAAAGCAGGTGACACCAAGTCATGTATTTTACCATAAACATGTCAAACTCTTCCAAGAGTGCATGCCGATCTAGTTTTACCAAACAACGTCACCGGGTAAGGCAAAAAGGACCCAAGTGTAGTACAAAAGAAGGGAGGCAGAAATGAAGAACTAAAAGCTTGCTCAAAACTTTAAAAAACAAGCATGGTTAAACAACAGGAAAGTTGGCAAACAAAAAAAGGAATATTCCAGTCATAGGAAACTTGGGAAGCTGAACCAAACCGAGGAAGACAATGGCAGCAGGAAACATGAACAGGGATACATTTACACGGACAGCCATATATAGATACAGGACTAATTGCATTGACAAGAAACAGCTGGAGTACGCAGGTAAAGAGAAAAGGGCAGCAAGGAGATCACACACAGGTGGAAATAATCATGGCAGGGCAAACAATTACAAATGTTATGTCCATGAGCTCCAAAGAGTAATGTGGAAACAAAATGGAAGTTACAAATAGTGTTTGAACAAGACATTACTATCTGTTTCTAAGTTATTGTTCCAATGTTAAAAAAAATGAAAAAGAATGCATGTATCTGCCTCGGGATCCTTTCTTGGCCCATGCTACACCTTTCCACCAAGTAAAAAAGAAAATGAGGCAGTTTCTCTCTAATCCTGCCAACAGAAACCAAACCATAAACTTGACCTTCTTTGTAGAGGTACTGTATGTGATGGCCTCAGCCACACTACACTGCACTCTCACCTTCAGTAGTTTTGCTTCAGTGCAGCTGCAATAAAACATGCCAATTAACACCACACATTTGTCCATTGGGGGAGGTTACTTCCTTGTTCAGCAAAGGGCGTGGCCGAGCACTGAGGACTCATAAATACTGCAAGGGGCCAATTGGGAAAGATTGGGACAAACCACCTGCTTCCATGTCAAAGGGGGGATTTGGGTTTTGCTAGTGTCCTTTGTGTATTCTGTTACTATTAATTATCCCTTGGTTTCAACTTGGTTTGGCCAAGCCACTATAGGTTCCTTGGTTTGTCATTGTACCAGGTCAGTTTGTTGAGTTAACGGCAGGGTGGGATTTTCGCGGAGGCCATGACGGCCATGGCCGTCGTAGCCCCTCGGTCTGGCCGTTATGCCCCACAAATAATTGTACGTCCTACGGCCACCATGGCCTTTGGGTCCCTCACACTGTTAAAATCTCGAAGTTGCTTTAAAAGTGTCAGAACAGTGGTTTCTGAACTGCATTATGCTGCGTTAACAACGGACGCGATGCGAATATTCGCATCGCTCTAACTGCTGGAGTTTCACAGCGGCTGTCAGCTGTGTTTACTCCTGTCACAGGACGCGCTGGAGAGGGGGCGGGGCTTATATCCATGAAAATACTGTGGTGGAAACCAACTACGACAAAATTAACCTATTTTACCGTGATTTAATTGTAATTTACGTATCAAAATGATGCATTAACTAAATACTGATAACGGTTAGTAAAAAAAAAAACATGATTTAATGCTTTGACAAGTGTGCGGACAAGACGGCAGGTGAAAAACCTTTTAAAATGCGTGTTTTCTGAATGGAGATCGGATCGATCAGGCTAAACTAACGTTGTAGCTGCTCCGTCCAATCTCACACCAACGTCCTAAAGACAGAAATAAAGCAGCGACTGTATTCGCCATGACACAGACAGTCTGTGGTACACACACACACACACACACACACACACACACACACACACACACACACACACACACACACACACACACACACACACACACACACACACACACACACACACACACACACACACACACACACACACACACACACAGTCGTGGATATTTTAAACTCGTCAATACTGTAAAGATGTACAATGAGAGTAATCAATAATAAACTGGTGAAAGCAGGCAGCGTTGTCTTTTAAGATCTTTATTCGAGGCGCCTCGAAGGTACATGTCTCTCCCAGAGTATATATTAGTCTGCAGGAGTGCAAACAGGGTATAATGTGTGTGTGTGTGTGTTTTATAGAGGACTGATGCTGTGCAGGAGGTAATAAAGTTAAAGACTTTGACAGAAAACTGTTATCTTACAATCCTCCCATAGGGAGGACCGCATTCTTCAGGTACGACCTTGGCGGGATGCTCCCTTGTGGTTCAACAGGTCGAGTTGCTCCAATACAATTTCTAAGCATAATATAATCATTTGGCTTTACCATATAAAGTAACATAAGAAATTGCCACTACAACACACACACACACACACACACACACACACACACACACACACACACACACACACACACACACACACACACACACACACACACACACACACACACACACACACACACACACACACACACACACACAAACACACACACACACACACACACACACACACACACACACACACACACACACACACGATGTATGTGCAGAGTTTCCATGTCATCCGTATTTTTTTCTTATCAGAAATTTAAGTTATTTATTTGTAAGCTCCAAATCCAAATTTTTCCCTCAAGCCTTTGTGCCCTGGCATTTGGCCTTTCAGCCCTGAAAAAATGTGTGACACCAAAGGCCAAATGGCCTTGCCCCTAAAATGACGAAAATCCAAGCCTGGTTAACACCTGTTAAGTTGATGCCATGTTTCTTTGAAGTATTTTTTCTTGACCTCTTTTATATAGGCCTAGTTATTAGAAATGATTGATTTGTGATGTTTTCTTTGGACTTTTGGGTAAATAAAAAACTGAGTTTATTTAAACTACTCCTGTCTCCTGTTGCCTTACTGTTTGGTCCCTGACAAGGTAATAACATGGTATATATAAAATTATTAAAACATATTAAAGGAAATTTAAGGACGATGTATGTTATGCTTACACCATATGACATTTCACTTTCTTTTGATTCACATTCATCTATAGTTCTGAAACTATTTACCTAACCAAGCTGCTAATGTTCAGCTAGTTACTATGTATCAATTGTAAATTACAGATGTGATAAATATACAAACATCCTTTGCATATTGTTAACCACACAGTTAGGTCCATCGCACACACAAAGGCATTTTTCAAACAGAATTAGAATGCAACAGTTCTCCATTGTATTATTCTACACTCTCATGATCGCTAATAATTTATGTACAGTCCCTAAAATGGCCAGAATCTATAACACTGTCACGCTAACAAGCATGAAAAGTGATTGAATTGGTTAAAAGTTTTAGCTTCTCCCCTCATGTATCCGGTGAGTATCCAGAGGGCCTTGTCTGTGCACTACAGTGGCTTCCTTAATGGCAGACTCTTGAAGCAGGAGGCAGTGATGGGCACCTCACTGAGGCCAGTCTGACAGCAGGGGAGACTAATCCTGTTTGGGAAGAGGCAAAAGGATGGATCCCTTAGAGATGCGTCTGCCTCTGAAAAGTGATAGACAGGCCGACACAGAGCGGGGGGGGGGGGGCAGGGAATAAGAAGAGAGGAGCCTGTGAAGTATGACGCTTGGAGGGATGTGCCCTAATAAGTGAAGGTGTGTGTCGTGACATAAACGCAGCACTTTAAACGGACAACAATCCTTCAGTTTGGGTTTTAACACTAGTTGTGTGTTGGTGTGTATTTGTGTTTTAAGACAAGACAGGAAATTAGGGATCCCTGCTGGTATTTGTGGCTGCCAATGAGAAAAAAAGCTGAAGGACAGGAAGCACCCTGCGAAGCTGCTCTGGAGGATTTTCAACAATGCTTGATACACTTGTGGAAATTAATGTAATTTATTTTTTTGTGTGCGTCACACTTGTTTCGTTATTATACTGACAAAAGAACAAATGTCGGTCTATAAATTAATACATCAGAAACCTTTTTTGTGTTGAAATGCAGAGCAAACCGGAGCAGTATTGATAACGCCAACAATAAGTAATTCATTTCAATAAGCAATTAATCTGCATTGGTTGGAATTTTTATCCTTTTCCTCTCGCAAGCAGCTCTCTCTGCATCCCGACTCATAGGCTAAGTACCAACTAATTAGTGATGATTTATGGACTGTGCCGATTCATGAATATTAATGTACTGTAATCCCTGTAAATGCTTTATGGACTCATATGCCAACACAGTGCTTGGCACAGTGGGGCTTGCAGTCTGCAAACATAAGCTCATATAGAGTAAAACCTCTGACTCTGTCACTTGGAATTATTCTATGGAGTGTATAATAAGTGAACATATTTTCAAACATGTTTTTTCCCTCTTGCCAAAATAAAGCTTAGTTTTTTTAATCAGAGCAGCAAATACAAGATGTGGGTTACTTCAAGACATAACCTCTTGAACACAATATAATACATTATTATTGATTTTTGTAGTTCTGTCAAATGCCATTTCACTGACAAGATGATAATGAGCATTCTGTGCACATATTGTAGGCTTAAAATTAAATTAAATTTGGAGGGATGTAACCCTCTTTAATGGTCACACATGTAGAGCACACAGCACACACACAGTGACATTTGTTATCTGCATTTAACCCATCATAGTACCAGGAGTCTAGTACTAGGAGCAGTGGGCAGCAATTTTGCAGCAATGGGAGTGGGGGGGTTGTCCGGTTCCTTGCTCAAGGGCACCACGGCAGGGCACGAGGTGAACTGGGACTTGGGGCTACGGTACTTTCTGGAATAAGTTGATAACGGCGAAAAGAGCTATCTCTTTAAATATGTCCTCCCTCTACATTGCAATTGGGCTGTGTGACCTTTCGTGAGATTAGGTGATACACTGTTGAGGAAGCACCTGCCTTTCAAACTGTTAAAATACAGGAAACTCTCGCTGAATTTGAAACTACATTATTGCCAGAACAAAGTGTCAAGGATTCTCTCTTCTGTGTTTCATTCGGTGTGAAGTGAATAAAAGTATTGCAGTGTAATTTAACAGTTGCTGTGTCTCAATTTGACACTTACTTCCTACACTTTGTCATAAATCGCACACTGCTGTTCCCTCAGGTGACGATTAGTGTTCTGAGCTAACTAGCTTATAGTTAGTGTTAGCAAACGCTGCTCAGTTGTCCCAATACAATTAACCATGGCTTAATTTCGAAACTAGTATAGTGGAATGCAGTGGCGGCTGGTGGAAAATATTTTTGGTGGGGCTATGGAAATGGTGACAAACCATACTAGGGCATTTAAAATCAGGAGACTAAATACGAACATTGTGTGTGTGTGTGTGTGTGTGTGTGTGTGTGTGTGTGTGTGTGTGTGTGTGTGTGTGTGTGTGTGTGTGTGTGTGTCATACTTGCCAACCCTCCCGATTTTCTCCCGATTTCTGACAAAATCAGATTTACTCACGACTGTTTCCACTCTGACTTTAATACAGCTACACCATTGTTTGGTTTCCATGGTAGCGTGTCTCTTTAGCAGCGCGCGCAACTCAAAGTCTGAGAGGGTGAGGAAGATGAAAACTGAACAAGAATACAACTCGACCCTCTGATCACTTCTTTCCTGTAAAATACAGGTCCAGCCCACACATATGCTCCATGGTGCCACAGGCATTGCCCTTACAACTACAATAAGCATGTAAATGTTAATCTACAGCTCCGGCAATCCACTAGTACCGGAGTCTACACCTGCAGACAACTACTGTAGCGTCACCTTGGATACGAGTCCAAACAACTCACAGACACACAGGCCAGGTTGCTGAAAGGGCGCCCTTTGAGCATCAGATCTGACGACGCTGATTGGCTGAAATTATGTTTCGGCGGCATAGTTTACAGATAGCAACAGTCAGCTTGTTGGCTGCTGCTGCTCTGGCTGAGGGCTCCTTTCTACCGCCCGGACGAGAGAGGGTAATGATACACGCTGCGGCCAGGCAGGAAACATGTGACTTATCAGTAACTTTAGACATCGTAAAACAATTTTAAACAACATTTTATTGTAGATTATACATTTTACTGATACCAACTATATAATATTTACCTTGTTCTTTAAAAATAAAGAAAAAATATATATATATGTTTTCGAAATATAATTTTTTATTTATTTTAAATTTTTAATGACAATCAAACATGTGGGAAAAGGGGGGGCGGCGCCCCTAGCGCCCCTATGGGCCGGCCGCCATTGGTGGAATGTATATCAAATACTGAAAATACCATGTACACATTTTATTTGTTTAGTGCTGTGTTTACCTGAGCAACTGAAAATGTTGTTGCAACTTCCGTAACGTAGCTAAGATTGCAATTGCTTAATGTTCAGTGCTCCACACTCAACTTTTTGCCCATTTTGAATGTATACAGGTTCTCGGTATGTAAATTGAGACAGTGAGTAACTATATTTTGCAGGTTTTCCACAGTAAGTAAGACCAAAAGTGCTGCTTTCGTTTAAAATACAAGTACAACACAGACTCAATCAATGCTCAAAGGAAAACTTTAACTTTTCGGAGGATGAGAATCTTTTTCCTGAAAGCGAGATGAGAACATCGATGCAACTTTCATTTCTGTGTGCAGAGCTGGTGATTATCTTAGATTCAAATAGGGAACAGGGGAAATAGCTGGCCTTTTCGGAGGAGGTATTTATCCGTTTGTAGTACAACAGAAATCACTATTCCTAATAGTTTTAAGGAATAAAATGTAACATAATCAAGTTTATAATTATAAATATAGATATTTATAAAGCCATCAAGTTTGGTGTATAAGTGCCGGTAAGGGATAATTAGCTCTGGAGCATTAGGCAAGTAACTAAAGCAATTAAACAACCCCGGGGACAATCATTCGAGAAAATGGAATTGTTAAACCAAAAGATCTCTAGCCAATTCAAAGACAACTTCAAAGACAACATTTTACAGAAACAAAACATCACCAGTGAACAATACAAAAAGTCACAACATTCTAGACCCTCCAGAAAAACGCGATTCTGTGATCGCAGAATTTACCGCATAATCAGCAAAATGGCGCAGATTTTTAAAAGGCCGCATATTTATCAAAAGGCCACATAATCCCCGCATTTTTCCACACAAAATTGAGAAAAAAAAAAGTTAACTCGTCTTGACGTGACGTCATCAGCTCGCGCATCACAGAATGTAAACAACAGTGTATAGATTGAACGTGTGGAGCTCACACGATAGAGAAAACACCAAGATGAACAAATCTAATCCATCTCATTTACCGACGAACATTTCTACTAAAGACCGGGCAAAAAGTGGGGGGAAACTATTCTGCACCCCGTGCAACTGTGTGTTGGAGCATAAGAGAACATAGACGGTGACGACCTACTTTGATTAATTCAAACATTCGAAAATTATTAATAAAGTCACTTCAACTAGGACTCAAATCATTGCTCCATCAAACGACACCTCTGTCTCTGCCCCCTGCTTTGCTGTTTTTGACCGTTTTGAGCCTATGACTCTGTCCTCTGTGCAGGAGATTGTCTCTCAGTTCTAAGTTAATAGGCAAAACAAAGACACCCTCCTTAACCACTATAAATTCATTTTTAATCCTCTTGCTTATTCTATTAATTTTCAAATTGTTTATCTAAGTTGTGTGACAAGCATGGTTAGGTTTGTAACAGAATACAAAACTAACTGTATTTAGCGCTATATTTGAAAAACAAGTAATCTGATTACAGTTAATGAATATATTTTTGGAACACTTAAAGGAATTATTAAAAAAAATGTAATCTTTATTATTACTAAAGCTAAAACCTAAAGAAACCATCACGGAACAGTTTTCTTTCCTTACCACTTAATTGTTTCAATAAAAACAAAAAGAGGCATTGTGAAAACTCCCTCTCTTGAGAACATCTCAACACTTCTCCTGTCTCTCTCTCTTTCCTCACTGCACCCTGCAGCTGCTTCTGTCCACATGCTTCTCATAAATCACACTAGATGGGAAAATCCACTATTATATTTAATTATAATAAAACCTTACCCTTAATGTACTTCATATACTCAGTAAACCTCTTTTTACTTTCCCTTAATGTTACTGTATCTAATATAAATGTGTCTTTGAAATATATTTAAGTACAATTCTTAGTTAATGACAAATACCATGAAATTCACAATGCAATGCAATGGTAACAATCAGTTCTCAAAACCTCTCATAAAAACCAAAATGTGACGTAACTGTATCCTACAAAAACTATGCTAAAAACAACAAATTATAGTTTGTTATTTATTTCAATATATCTACTACTTCAAATCACTCATTGATCTATTAATTGTCAATGTATTTCACTCCAACTTCAGATCACTCATTGATCATCTACTCCTTCTTTCAGGCATCAGAGAAAAGAGCAAGCAGACACATTCCGGGCTGCTGCTAACTCACGCTCTTCTCATTCAAATTCTCCTTCCAGTATGACTTCGTATTTTTTATCTGACTAGGTTGATTTGTGTTTACCTTTTATACTATTATTAATATACTGGACAATTATTGTCGTTACTCTTAAAGTCCTTATTCTATTTATTTGACTGCCCTGTCCTTAATTCAGACGTGCTCACAGTCTGAATCCAAAATTCAAAGTTTCCAGCGTGAAACAACACAGAATATTGTTATACACCCTGTTCGACACCAGAGGGCAGAAGCTGACCACGAATGAGCCTCCTCTGTCCGATGAAGCTCTCAGCTCTACAAACTATACTTCTGCTCTTTCCTCTCAATTATTACACAGATTCAACATAAAAAATCACACAGAGTTTATTCCCTTATACAGATGTAGCGATTCATTTCAGACAGTTTGAAACGCGAGGGCCGTGATTGGTACGTGATCTGCCCTCGCTCAAGGGAAAACCTCCAGCTTGACTTGAGACCGCCCCCGTGATAGATAAATGTAATTATAATGAAGCCAGCTGCAATGAATCATTGATCCACCAGGGGGTGCAGTGGGGTTCCACACTGGAGCTTATGTGAAATAAAGTGAGATACAGTATGCTGGATGTACAGCGGAACTTTGTTAAGATCCATATGTCACGGATATCATACTACTGTGCTAAATAAGAGACATGTAATCATTTACAAAACATCAACATGTTGTTATTTAACAAAATAATTGTGTTATTCGAAAAAACGAACGGGAGGAAATGCAGCCCGGCTCTCGATTTTTAATCCTAATTTAATCATCATCTTCACCACGATCATTTATGTTTATGTTCGCCGAATTGACATGAAATCACTGACACATATGAATATACTGTATTCAACTTCATTAAAACGTTATTAACGTGCCTAAACTCAGTAATTCACCAAAAATATGTATATTTTAAATGGAGCTTCGTCGGTCGATCAGGATCCCAAAGTGTAGCGGAGGGATCCTCATCTGGATGAAGGGTGTTATTTTCTCCATAAGGAACAAGTCGCTGCAAATTATCCCGCTTATTACATGGCCACATTCTCAACAAAGTAACGACATGACTCTCAATATTAATTTAAATGCTTTTATGGATTTAGAAAATGTTTTTATTGATTTAAAAAATAGTTGTATGCATAGACGTCGGAACTAGGGGTGCGGGGGGTGCGGCAGCACCCCCTCCCGTCAGCCTCAGGAATCACAGGATTAGCCTACGTTAAAAAAATAAAAATAAAGATTCTGAATTTAAACTCAATTTGTCTGACTTACATGTATTTCTTAATACAGATCTTTTGATGTGATATGCACCCTGCCTGGCTCAATACAGCAGCCTGGCTGGCATGGCATAGCTGTTGCTATGCAGACTGCATCTGACAGCTCACTGTGACGTTGGCCTATGTGTAAAAAAAAAAAAAAAAAAAGTAGCGGGAATTTTTTTTATGTTTGCTGTGTTCGCGGCTCTCATTTGTTTTTAGCATATGCATAGGCTACATGATTTGAGTTCAACTACGCCAGCTAGAACTAGCCTATGTCTCAAAAACGAATTTCAGATTTTTTTACAAATCCGCCCGACCCAGCTAAACGTCCGAGAGAGACACCTAGAGGCTGTGTGCCAGCAACCGGACAGCAGCAGCAGGCAGCCGAAGGGCCCGGCGGCCCTCGGCCTCGTCCTCCCTCCCCAGCGCCACAACCAGCACCCGGTGCTAGCCAAGAAGAGGCAATATCATGCAAACCACCACAGGATTACAATTTTCCTGCCAAGAAGTTGGGTGAGAACTTCACTCGTTCCTGCAAGGCCGCCTGGTTCAGAGAGTGGCCGTGGCTGGAATACATCGCGGTCAGTGATGGCATTGTGTGTGGTGTGTGCAGGTCAGCTGTCAAGCGCAAGTTGGTCGGGTCAGAACAAGCTGACAGTCCGTTTTTGAAAGATACGGGCTTTTCAAACTGGAGAAAAGCAAAGGAGAAAATCAGAGACCACGAGAAAACACGCATTCATTTAGATGCGACTCAAAGATTGGCTGCATTGAAAACTACGCCAATTAATGCGCTTTTGTCTGAGGCTGCTGCTAAAGAACAAATAACAGCCCGGAAAATGCTGGAGCTCGTTTTCAGCAGCGTGAGATTCCTGGGGCGCCAGGGACTCCCTCTGAGAGGAGCTGCAAATCGGGATGGGGTGTTGTGGCAGCTAGTGGTCGAGAGGGTACGCGCTGATCCTGACCTGCAAAACTGGATGAAGAGGAGGGACAATTGGATGTCGGGCAGCATCCAGAATGAAGTTCTGGAGCTGTTTGCCCATGACATCCAGAGGAAAATCGGAGCCAAAGCATCCGAAAGTCCTTTTTTCGGCTTAACTGCTGATGGGACCACCGACGTCAGTGGAAAAGAACAGTTCTCATGCAGTATACAATTTGCAGATGACAATCTTGAAGTCCAGAATTTCTTTCTGGGCTTTTACAACGCTCCAGACACAACCGCCGAGATGCTTTTTCTGTGCATTAAAGATGTCCTTGTTCGGCTAAATCTGCCGCTGGAGAAGCTGAAAGGCTACTGTTTTGATGGAGCCAGCAACATGTCAGGGAGGTTCAAGGGAGTGCAGGCAAGATTAAAGGAAACATGTCCTGACTCCTTGTTTGTCCACTGCGCAAACCACTCTCTGGATTTAGTGTTGCAAGAAGTGGCAAAAGAAGTGCGCCTTGTTGCCGATACACTGAACTTTGTTCGGGAAGTCACAGTTGTGATTAATGATTCAGCAAAGAGAAAAACGTTATACCAGTCTCTTTTTGGATGTGGAGAAGTGATCAACCTGCTTGCCCTGTGCCCAACTCGGTGGTGCGTCAGAGTTGTGGCACTGTCACGGTTGCTGGCATGCTATGGAGAGATGCTGCAGACATTTAGGACCTTGGAGAGTGACAGGATTGTCAAGGGGGAGACGCGTGCCAAAGTGGCAGGATTGCTCAAAAAGGGCACCACTACGCGCACAGTCTTTGGTTTGTTTGCCTGCGTTACCATGTTTACGCCATGTGAATCCGTGGCTCGGTCACTGCAAGGCACCAAAGTCACAGCCCTTGGATCAATGGAAGCTGCCAAACTTCTTTGCCAGCGACTGAACACACTCAGACAAGATGACACCTTCGCTGACCTTGTGGCCAAGACCAAACAATAGACAGAGCGCTACAACTTGAAGCCTCCTCATCCAGTGCGCACCAGCAAGACCCCAGCGCGTTTTCGCCATACAGCGGAGGAGGAGGAACGGGAGTTGGAGAACGAGGGTAAATAAATAGGCCTAAATAAATAAATAAATAATGCCAACAGTATTTTAAAATTAATCATAAAGCTCATCGGTCTGTAATGTTGAAAGAATGCAACAAATACGCACACAGAGCGTGCTCTCCAGCATTTGTGGACAGATTTGATCTATCCATAGAAAACGATATCATAGTTCAAGGGAAACGAGTGGATGTGGGTTCCCTGGAACTGACTTCCTTTTCAAGAGAGCAGCTAAGCCTTGAGCTGGACATCCTGAGCGACGTGTGTAGGGGGCGAGAAGTGAAAACCATTCAGGATGTATTGGCCATTCTGCACACCTTGCAGCCCCAATCCCGCTCCATGCTGTCGGAAGCGGAGAGGCTCATAAAGCTCTGTCTGGCTCTGCCCATTTCTGTTGCGGCATCCGAGCGCTCGTTCTCGGCGTTGCGCAGGTTGAAAACGTGGCTGCGCAATACTATTAAGCAGGAGAGACTCACTCATTTGGCCATTATGAATGCGCATAGCGACCTTCTCGATGAATGCGATGTCTCGACCCTGCTTAAAGAATTTATCAGCAGAACAACGGAGAGAAGGTCTACTTTTGGAACAGTTTAAAAGCCCTTACGAGCGCAAAGTAAACCGTTATTTTTCTGAATGTTCCATTAGGCCTATGTTCGTAAAGGCTGTATTATTCTGTTGATTTTCTGAATGCTGTAGGCCTATGTTATCGCCTATTAGGCTACAGTATGTTCCTTAATAAAGGCTTGATTAATTCATTAATTCATTTTGTTTCATACATTTTCGTAACAATTAAGATGCTGCGTGTGTTTATGTAGCCTATATCTGTTATGTATAGGCCTAGGCTATTAGGCCTACGTGTCGAGTTCGTTAATCATTGATAGTGTGAGTTTCCCCCCCGACCCTCCCAGCAAAAATCCCGCACCCCCCCCCCAGAAAATAGTTCCGACGTCCCTGGTTGTATGTATTGATTTAAATTGACATGCATCCGCTAAGAAAAATAGTCCGTTGTTACAGTTTTTTAAACAGTCAGAATGAAACGGCAGCTCTCAGCTGTGTATTTACGCAACAAATGGCCCATCAACCACAGCTCTCTCCCCCCCTCCCCCCCTGATCTTTCTTCTCCAGCAGCTAAATTAACAGTAGGTTACTCTGAGTGACCATAGACTGTATGTGACAAGTTTACAGTTAGTGACGTAACAACACCATAAAAGCTGATGATAGCAATACGCGAGGTAAAAATAACTAGAATAATTGTGATTTATTTATTGTGGCTTTTATGTTTTTAGGTATAAAATGTTATGTAATTCAGGCTTATAGTTCACCCTTCTCTAAAAGCCTTCAACAATGACAATATTCATTGTAATTTAATAAATCCTTCCAACACACATTGTAAAAAATAGCCTACTGTAAGTTAGGAAATCATTTCAATATGTACATCTTCTGATGTAACAACAATAACATCATAAATAGTAACATAGCTGAACATGGTATTGCACATTTAGCTTTGAGTGTTACTGACCTGAGATGTTTTTATTACATGAATTAAGGTGACTGAGGCTTTTTAACATACAGGGATGCAAACTCATCAGGTATGAAAAAGGTGACAAGGATCCGAGGCCCCGGCTCCCCCACCCCACGGAATGACAGAGGATTTTAGCAGTCTGAACAACTAAAGCAGCAGTGTTAATAATAACAGAAACGCCAAAGAGTCACATAATAGAAATATATAAAAGCATTTATTTTAAATTGTGTAGCAGTCAGTTTATAATTTTGGCAGCACTGTTGAGCATTTTGAAAATGTATTTTCATGCCTCTGTGCAAGGCTTAAGTCTTTTTATCTTTATAGCCACATGGTGTAAAGTAACTAAGTTCATAAACTCAACAAGTACTATACTTGGGCACAATTTTGAGATACTTGTACTTTATTTAAGTATTTCAATGTTTTGCTACTTTGTTCTTCTACTTCACTACAGTTCAGAGGTACATGGTGTACTTTGACTCCACTACATGTATTTAATACCTTTAGTTACTTCACAGATCTGGATTAATTAAGTGAAATATGATCAAGTGTTAATTCAGACTTTAGTTCCACCTGGAGTAAATCCACAAGCTACCCTGCAGTATACAAAGTCATTCAAACTAGCTGCACCTTTACCAGCTTTGAGAACACTTTCATGATCAATCATTATAAAACATATCATATATATTATTCTGAAATGGACCAATCTGCACAATGACTACTTTTACTGTCGCTACTTTCACTATATTTTGATGATAATACTTTTCTACTTTTACTTGAGGAACATTTTGAATGCAGGACTTTTACTGTAACAGAGTATTCCTACACTCTGGGACTATTACTTTTACTCAATTACAAGATCTGAGTACTTCTACTTTTACTCAAGTACAAGACCTGAGTACTTCTACTTTTACTCTAGTACAAGATCTGTGTGCTTCTACTTTTACTCAAGTACAAGACCTGAGTGCTTCTACTTTTACTCAAGTACAAGATTTGAGTACTTCTACTTTTACTCAAGTACAATATATATATATACTTATACCACCTCTGTTTATAGCCTATGAAAAAAACTATTAGAAATAGAAGGCTAAAGCTAACGTTAGCAGATAGTGACAATGTATGCTAGCTAGCTTAGGGTGACCAGACGTCCCCGTTTTCCGGGGACAGTCCCCGTTTGTATTGGCCTGTCCCCGGTTGAAACTGTCCCCGGAAATGTCCCCGTTTTTTAATATACGTTAAAAACACATAGCAAGGTGAAATAAAACGTTTCATGTCAGGAAACACTGGGTTAACAGACTATGGTCAAGCCAGCCCCCACTTCGGAAAACACAGTCAAAAGCACGTTGTATTGCGGTGCGCGAATATCCTATGGATTACGGTAGAGGCCTGTAAAAACTGCCTTCAAAATAAAAGCGTTTACTCGGTCAATAAGAAATATACCTAAAAAACACACCAAACATATTCATATACTGTATACTGGAGCTTAAATTAAGAAATATGTACTATATAATGTGATCAATAATAATAAAAAATAAACTACGTATAACTACCACATTATAACTGAGTGAATGTAAAATGTAAGTATACAGTTATGAAGACATATCTGACATTTCTACTGGGTGACTAATTTTAATTGATGTTGACACCATCTCACAGCACTCCTAAAATAACATTACTTTCTGAAGCACAATTGAAAATGTATGCTGTTTAAAATCTCAAATTAGATCTATTGTCCATCTATATTTTGATTATTATTTAATGGAAACCGTCCATAATCAAAGAGTCATTCGAAGTCAATCAAATACTTGTTTCACTTCAGGGTGATAGCAGGAGACCCTATCTAGTCATTCAGAGAAAATCAGGACAATCTGATGTAGTATTTCAAAATAAAATATTTTTGAAATCTCATATATGGGCTATCGTCCTTCCGTTTTTATACAAGAATAAATAAAAAAACTGTCAAATTATCAAAGACTTATTTCACTCCAGGGTGATAGGACACCCCATCTAGTCACTCAGAGAGAATCAGGACAATCGGATGTAGAGTTTCAAAATAAAATACCTTTGAAGTCTCATATATGAGCTATCATCCCTCTGTTTTCAGATAAGAATAAAACAAAAACTATCCAGTATCAAAGACTTATTTCACTTCAGGGTGATAGCAGGACACCCCATCTAGTCACTCAGAGAGAATCTGGACAATCTGATGTACAGTTTCAAAATAAAAGACCTTTGAAGTCTCATATATGAGCTATCTTCCTTCTGTTTGTATCCAACAGCTCAAATGTTCGAATTACATTAAACCAGAATTGTCCCCCTTTTTTCTTTAACAGTGAAGACAATTGGATATGTTAATGATATATTGACCGCAAAACTCAAAATGTCCCCGGTTTTCATTTTGAAAATCTGGTCACCTTAAGCTAGCTAGCTCAACGATTCCTTAAATAATATTGCCACAGAAAAACTTTTCAGTTCACATCACGCTCTGCCGCTCCGACAGGGAGCTCTGCTCTGAACACCTTAACGGCCCGTTCTAACAGCTGTTCACCAGCGGTCCAGTCTCTGCCACAGTGACTCCGGACGCACAGTTAATATTAACGAACGCACCCGGAGGTAATATAGCTGCTGAAGCTAGACCATCATCTCGGAGCAGCAGAGCCTTATTATACATCCATTAGCAGAGCCGACAGGCAGGAAGACTCGAGCACACAGCTCGTACTTCATTATAATATATAAAAAAAGAACACCATGCGTGTCATGATGGCACATAACAGCTCACAGCCGCAGATTACTCCGGGTCCCAGCCCCCCCCATACCCCAAAAATATTTGTATTGCAGATCTACATGAATCACACAAACGACTTATTTTGGATTCAAAACGGCGAATTTCGCCGAAAGGTGACAAGTTTGCATCACTGAACAAAGACAGAGCACAACTGAAACATAACATCTGAGATGTAACAACATATTACACTTTTCGGGGATGCTTGGGATGTGAGGAGTGAGGGACACAGCTTAGAACGGGCGTGTCGCCTGGCAGGACAGGAGAGTGTGTGCACCATTCTGCCTTGATCTATGAATTCATGTTTGTGACACTCACTGCTGCCCACAGCGGTTTTATAGAAGGAAATTCCTTCACTTCATGAAAGTGTTTTAACCACACACACCTCTACACACACATGACGGGTGTTATTTTCCCCATAAGGAACAAGTCGCTGCAAATTATCCCGCTTATTACACGGCCACATTCTCAACAAAGTAACGACATGACTCCCAATATTAATTGAAATGCTTTTATGAATTTAGAAAAAAAAATTATTGATTTAAAAAATAGTTGTATGTATTGATTTAAAAAATAGTTGTATGTATTGATTTAAATTGACATGCATCCGCTAAGAAAAATAGTCCGTTGTTACAGTTTTTTAAACAGTCTGAATGAAACGGCAGCTCTCAGCTGTGTATTTACACAACTAATGGCCCATCAACCACAGCTCTCTCCCCCCCTCCCCCCTTGATCTTTCTTCTCCAGCAGCTAAATTAACGGTAGGTTACTCTGAGTGACAAGCTTACAGTTAGACACAACACTGTAATTGCAAGTGACCCTCAGTTAGTTGAGTTTTATGTTCAACTGCTAAATTCGTTACTGATAAAAAAGGGCTTCTACTGTACCTAATTACCTTAACACTAGAACCGCCAGAGGTTTTTGTATAGGCCTACCTAAACCCGTCAAATCCCGCTATTAGAATGCAATTTTTAACAACATAGGGTGCAACATAACACACTTTCAGGAAAAGTCACGGACTGGGAGACTTTCATATTTTATTGAAAAAAAGTTACATTGCACACACACAACACACATCACACAAATTGACCCGATTGGCGGTTCTAGTGTTAAATAAACTCACTAATTAATGAAACCAGTTCAATACGCATTATTCTTATTCTTATCATTCTTTAAGAGCGCAGAAATAGTCTTAAAATCAGATCTGTTTTTTAAATGAAATCTGACGGCAGGCAGTTAGCTCTGATCACCTATGATAAATGCGCCGCACCTAATCGCTGGCCATTCAGCCACAGACACTGTTCGAAATGGGGGGGAGCTAGGGGGAGCTTGGCTCCCCCGAAGAGGGAGGGAGCTCCCCTGATGGCTGACTTTGAGATAAATAGGGGGAGCCCAAAACAATCGTGCATATTTGTGTCACACAGATTAGAAATGTTGAGTTTCTGTAAATAACAGTTCTTGAAATAAATAATAGTTATTGTTCATTACAGTTTCTGAATATTTGTTTTATATTTGTGAATATGTCTGGGTGTTGCCATCTGTACGTGGCGGCGCTGCATTCTTACTTACGTTGCTATGGTTATGGTGGTGATGCCGGCGCGGTATTTGAAATGTTCATATTGATATTTTTTTAACTCTGGCTGTGTAAAAAAAAAATATGGCAAAACGAAAACAGCCAAGCAAAGAAGCGAGGGAGTCTAAAAATGACAACGTGAACGGAAAACAACTTTTAGTTGGCCGGCTGTAAGCGGCGTTAGGGTCGAGCTTGACAGCTCCACACCGAGGGAGAGGCCTGCCGATGCGGAGCCTGAAGAGGCTTCAACAACGGCCACATCCGCCGGCATAGTGACACCGTCTGTATTAGTAGAAGAGTGTTTTTATAGCAATTGATCGCATCCGCGCTGCTGTGCCAGTCAACAGAGCGTGCGTGTGACATATTCAGTAGCAGGATGTGCTCTGAAAAATAGGGCTCCCCGAAAGCAAATGGGTAATTCGAAAACTGACAGAGCTCCCTCTATACAAATCAAACTGTAGACGGTGTGAAAGCACCTATTGTTTTAAATAATGGTCGGAATGTGACCTGTGAGCCTTCTGAATTACCGTGGGACAGCACATTCTAAACTAAAATGTTCAATCAATAAAGTAACATCTTATCTTATCTTAATAATATCTTCATATTAATAATAAATCATACAGTATGTGTCCGAAAGGGAGCAGGAGGAAGCAAACACAAAAATATACTGCATATTAAAGCAAACGATTGTAAAGGTTAAAGTATAAGCATAACAAATAAAGAAGTGTAATGTAAACATTTACATTATGATTATTTAATATATAAAGACTATATATTATTGAATTACAAGATTAGATATACTTTAGTTGATCTAAAATATTGATGTGTTCAAATGCTCTTCAAAACACAACTGAAAGTCCATGAAACTTGTCTTTCTGTATTTGTGAATGAAGCGCCATCTCCTGGTTAAAACCTGAAATTGAAAATCTGGCAACGCCCTCTTGGAAAATAGTGGGAGGGCTTAAAATTCCTCTATACTGGTATAGAGAGGCGAAGTCCCTCCCCTTCCGGGAGCCTCCATGGGACCCCGGAAGCGGAAAATTATACATTGAGGTCAATGGAGAGAGAAAAGTTATCTTTTGATCCCGTTTGAATTGTGCCACGAATGACACATATGATGTTTGTCAGTCTTAAACAATCATTTCCATGCAAAAAAAGTCACAGTTTGTCGTAAAAATGCTGAAATATAAGACTATGAATAATACGCAACTAGAAAGACTACAAATCCCAAATGCATTCTGGGTCGCGTAAGTGATGTCATAGGCGATAATGCTCCAAGACTGGTTGTGACTCGCAAAGCAAAGAGGAAGAAGAAGACTGATTTATTCCCTCCAATAAATATAAGAGATTGCTCCAATAAATTCACTTTTACAAGATGCCTGTGTGCTTTGTACCAGGTTGTAATCACAAAAGAGATCATACCACTTGCTCGTTCTATCGCTTCCCGTCTGATGAAAGGACCAGGAGTCGTCGGACCAAACATATCAGGTAATATACAGTACATGTTTTGCATGGAACATAGTCAAGTTAGCTACCTAGCTAGTAGCGAGCATGTTAGTTAGCATTATATTACATTACTTAGCCTTGTCATTTGTATTAGCCTTAACATGAAGTAAACCAAAATGTTAAACAGTAAGAGTAGTCATGATGGTAAGTATTTTGTGAAACATTTGAAGAGTAGCCTATCGCCCCCTCCACCAGGTGCTAAGGGGGCGGGAGGTAGGCTAACGCCACATTAGTATCAGCGATCTTTTCTACTTAATGCTATCTGAACAAATGGTTAACATTGACCATTAAAAGATCAGGCAGTTCAGGGAGAGTCGAAGGAAGGAAGGCAGGCAGCTTTGCATGACATTCTTCTGGACGTGTTTCATTGTGATGATAGTGAGAGTGAGTCAATCTGTTTGTTGGAAAGACAGTAGTTGAGTGATTACTGAGAGAAAATTATTAAAAGAGATAATTATTCAGTGTTGTTACTTTAAAGTGTTGTTACTGACCTTTTTCTCTTTTATTTTCTTTACCTCACCTGTAACTGCTGAGACCCTGAGGAACATGCACACTGGTCTGACCTGCTCTGGCAACCTGATTTCCACTGTACGTAATAGTATTTGGTTATGGTATATTATTTATATACATCAAAGGCACAATGCACCCCTCAGAGACACATGTATTGAGTGTGATATTTTGCATAGGTCATGTGAAATCATCTTTACATACTAGAAAACTGTAGGAGCGGCAACTTGTTTTGAAATTGAATTTTTAATATCCGTTAATAAAGTTGATCTGTTTTCTTTATTCTTCTCTCTTCCCAGCTCCATCCATCACCATTCTCTGTTCCTGCAGGTCCTGCTTGCTAATCAATATTCATATTTTTTTACACGATTACAAATAAAGTCAATGTATTGTATGACATGAAGTTGTGCTTCATTCTGAGTCAATAAATTCATTCTGCCTTCAGCTGCAAAATTATTGTGGAATGCACTGACATCCATGTAGCCCCCCCCCCCCCCCCCCAGTAAGATGAACCAAGCAAAGCTGACATACAGCTGTACTCTTAAGTTTACATGAAGAATTTGTGAAATATTGGTAATAGCAGGTTTAAATGATTATTAGTAATTCATTATATAATTGTCTCATCGTAGATGAGCAGACAGGGAGCAGATGAGAAAAGCAGAATATGCAGCTGCCATTTTCCACATGGAAAAGAGAAAGGGCCAAGTGTATTTGAGTGGACAAAAGAGAAATCCCAAATACGAAAAATTAAATTATACAATTAAAGATATGTATACAAATAAATATATATCCTATATACACCATCATGTATAATGATGGTGTATGATGTAGAAGGAAGTGTGGTAGATAACAAGTAAATATAGTTACATACAGATCCATGTTACAGCAAAAGATGGAATAACTAAGAAGCACGCAGTATAATAATAATTACACGCAACAATTAAATAACTGCTCAGCATCTCCACCACAATACCAATCTGCTGTGTCCTGTTTTCCTCCCCTCTGCATAACACCCCATCCCACATACGAAACACAACGCAGAGTCCGAGGGTGTTAAGAGTATGTTTATTTAAATGTCCTCCTCTCTACTGGCCAACACAGGGAGCATATGCTGGGTGTAGAATTGTTCCAGGAGGAGGAGATTTCCATGCCATGCAGGGTCTTTGGGGATGGGGATGATGATCCCCTCCTTCGTGGTCCACAGTAGCAGAGACTCCGGTCTGTGATGTGCAGCTGTTATATAATATACAATACATTTTTTTGAAAAACATTTGATCAACAAAAAAGGATTTGGTCAGGATCTAGAGTCAGTGTGTAGTTTATTAATTAATCAATGCTCGCTACATTAGGAAAACACATACCAGTGTACCAGAGGGAGTCACACACAGCTGTGCCTAGATAACCAAACAAATTGACAACAGGGATGCAAACTCATCAGGTATGAAAAAGGTGACAAGGATCCGAGCCCCCCGACCCCACAGAATATCGGCTTTAAAATGAGGAATAACAGAGGATTTTAGCAGTCAGAACAACTAAAGCAGCAGTGTTAATATTAACAGAAACGCCATAGAGTCACATCTAATAGAAATATATAAAAAGCATTTATTTTAATTGTGTAGCAGTCAGTTTATAATTTTGGCAGCACTGTTGAGCATTTTGAAAATGTATTTTCATGCCTCTGTGCAAGGCTTAGTCTTTCTATCTTTATAGCCACTGGTGTAAAGTAACTAAGTTCATAAACTCAACAAGTACTATACTTGGGCACAATTTTGAGATACTTGTACTTTACTTAAGTATTTCAATGTTTTGCTACTTTGTACTTCTACTCCACTACAGTTCAGAGGTAAATGGTGTACTTTTACTCCACTACATGTATGTAATACCTTTAGTTACTTTACAGATGTGGATGAATGATGTGAAATATAATCAAGTGTCAAATCAGACTTTAGTTCCACCTGGAGTAAATCCAAAAGCTACCCTGCCTGCAGTATACAAAGTCATTCAAACTAGCTGCACCTTTACCAGCTTTGATAACACTTTAATGATCAGTCATTATAAAACATATCATAAATATTATTCTGAAATGGACCAATCTGCAAAATGACTACTTTTACTGTCGCTACTTTCACTATATTTTGATAATAATACTTTTCTACTTTTACTTGAGGAACATTTGGAATGCAGGACTTTTACTGTAACAGAGTATTCCTACACTCTGGTACTTCTACTTTTACTCAAGTACAAGAACTGAGTACTTCTACTTTTAATCAATTACAAGATATATACTTATACCACCTCTGTTTATAGCCTATGAAAAAAACGATTAGAAAACGAAGGCTAAAGCTAACGTTAGCAGATAGTGACAATGTATGCTAGTTGGCTAGCTCAACGATAATATTGCGACGGGAAAAAAAAACTTTTCAGTGCACATCACGCTCTGCCGCTCCGACAGGGAGCTCTACTGTGAACACCTGAACAGCCCGTTCTAACAGCTGTTCACCAGCGGTCCAGTCTGTGCCACAGTGACTCCGGACGCACAGTTAATATTAACGAACGCACCGTAGGTAATGTAGCTGCTGAAGCTAGACCATCATCGCCGAGCAGCAGAGGCTTATTATACATCATGAGCAGAGCCGAAAGGCAGGAAGACTCGAGCACACAGCTCGCGCTTCATTATAATATATAAAAAAAAGCTCGCGGCCGCACATTAATCCGGGTCCCAGACCCCCTCCCATACCCCAAAAATATTTTTATTGCAGATCTACAGGAATCACAAAAACGACCTATTTTGGATTCAAAACGGAGAATTTCGCCGAAAGGTGACAAGTTTGCATCCCTGGACAAGATAACCAAAATCCTTGAATCTACACACAGCAAATAAACTCAAATGACACAACGAGATGTAAAAAGGAGATCACACATATAGTCGATATAGAACTGGCCGCTTCAATCTGAAGAGCAACTAAAACAAAACACGGGAGTGTATCTTGTTCTTGTGAACACTAATGTTATCCACAGCATACACAGACACCACAAAGTTCTTAAGGAGAAAACTAGTTGCTAAAACAAAACACGTTAGTGTACCTTGTTAGCTAGCTGACATTAACCTTAAACATTGCACTCATATTACTCACTGAAACCTTGTAAAGCCGGTCCCGCATGCTGGCTCTTACAGAACCGCTCCCTTTCGTGTATGTACAGCTCTCAACATGCCCAGACTTGTAGTGATTTTCACCTCGTTTTATACTTTTTCGCCTCATTCTGAAAGAAACAGGTGAAATTTACTAACGTGACAGCCATCTTTGTGATGGTGACGCGTATTGTGCGAGACCAGAGACCTGTAGTTCACTGAGCGGTTTCACACAAAAAAAATTGTAACTTCACAGTTTTACAACACATTTTTATTTTTTTGACTTGCAAAATGTTCTTTTAATTTGACAAACATCATATGTGTCATTCGTGGCACAATTCAAACGGGATCGAAAGATGACTTTTCTCTCTCCATTGACGTCAATGTATAATTTTCCGCTTCCGGGGTCCCATGGGTCGGAAGTAGATGGGCGGGACTTCGCCTCTCTATTTGGCAGGTAGTAGGCAGGAAGCTGTAAGCTGGAGTCCGAAATTCAGTGCTACATCTGTACATTCGTGCAGGACTAGACTACCTCACGGGGACCTCGCTGGAACTCTCTTGGTGCCTTAGGTACAGGACTGCTCTACCTGACTCTAAGCACTTTAGTGAGTTAAGGTACGGGAATGCACTACAGACTCTTACAAACAGTTTCTCACTTAACTAAAATATGTATTGTATTTTTCACCGTGAATAAGAACACTGAGAACGCCGCTGACAACTCTAAAATGTTGTAGTATAGCCAAATCACAGATTTTGGTAATCAACAGGTATCTGCTTACCTTTGTATTTATGTGGGACGCCCTGGTTTAGTTGTCAGTGGTGTCGGGGTGTCCTCCCCTGGACTCAATTCCGTCCGCTGGCTGCCGGTGGTCCTTCTAGAGACCAGCACTCATCACGTCGGGGTTCACCAGAATTGTAGGAGCAAACACAGTGGTGGTGGCTTAAAGCCCACCTCCGCTCCGCGCCGTCCGTTAGATGAGCCTGGTCAGATTAATAAAAGAAGGAGTTCAAAACACCGGAACAAAAGTTATAACAATAATCTGATTTTAATGGTTAAAAACAACAATACAAAATACAGAGTGTCCTGTAACAGAGCACTCCGGGCTCCCCGCTCTACTGCCGTGCGATACAGATATCGGGACCAGCCAGTCAGAAACAGGGGGCATCGTGCATGAATAAACATCAGTATACATAGAACAATTTGGGGGCAGAGTTGTGTCGGCTGCTCCGCCCCCCCCCCCCCCCCCCCCAAAATCTTGCAGGTGGAGACTCCGGTGCTAGTGGACCGCCGGAGCTGTAGATTAACATTTACATGCTTATTGTAGTTGTAAGGGCAATGCCTGTAGCAACATGGAGCATACGTGTGGGCTGGACATGTATTTTACAGGAAAGGAGTGATCAGAGGGTCGAGTTGTCGATTCTTGTTCAGTTTTCATCTTCCTCACCTTCTCAGACTTTGAGATGCACGCGCTGCTAAAGAGACGAGCTACCATGGAAACCAAACAATGGTGTAGCTGTATTAAATTCCGAGTGGAAACAGCCGTGAGTAAATCTGATTTTGTCAGAAATCGGGAGAAATGCGGGAGAAATATGACCTCGGGAGGAAACCGGGAGAGGGTAATGAAATCGGGAGTCTCCCGCGAAAATCGGGAGTCAGAAGTCATAATTTAAGGGTTCATTTCTCAAAAATGTATTCCGGGGGAGGATCGCCCTAGTATGGTTTTGCACCATTTCCATAGCCCCACCAAAAATATTTTCCACCAGCCGCCACTGTCCAAGGGTAGTTTTCACTTTAAATAAAAAAAATTTTTTGGACGGAAACTATAATTTACAGTTTTTTACTATGTTCAATCTGAATTTTCTTTAAAATAAAAAATATCAATATTGGTTCTGACTTTTCTACATCCAACTCACAGGTTTATCATTACTTTGAAAAAAAAGAAAATATTATTAATTTAACCCTTTTAGAAGAGAAGATATGGTCATTTGTTCTGGGAATGTCATTTTCGAGCCTGAGACCTGAAAAACCGGCTCAGGGCTAAACAGGTTAAAGAGACAGTAAAAAGTCATATGTACTTTATTACATTTTGGAAGTAACTTGCCCAACACTGTTCACCAATGGGTAATGTTTAGATGGATTTGAGGAACTTCCCCTCAATTCTATTGGCTCTAACGGTTAAAAAGAGATGTCAATCATCAAAATCAACCGATGGGGGCCAGAGATATGGAAAATCCACCCAAATGACCCCAGAAGTTGTTTTGTTTTTTTGCTAAAAACCTCTCTAAAAAGGTCAAATGTCACTTGTTTTGCATCAATGTAGATACAGGGTACTTATTATATGTTATAGTTTGGATTCCTTAAGCTTTTGGTCTCTGATCCCATCATCCAAGAGTGGTTTTCACTGCAAGTAATTTAATATTTTTTGGACGGACACTATAATTTAAAAAACATTTCTATGTTCAATCTGAATTTACATTAAAATAAAAAAATTCTATATTAATTCTGATTTGTTTACATCCAACTCACAGGTTTATCATTGCTTTGAGAAAAAAGATTATGAATTTACCCCTTTTAGAAGTGATGTTATAGTCATTTGTTCAACTTTTCTTCTTTGAATTGTGTTTGTTTAGGGATTAAACAAAGGAGATACAGCTTTTTAATTAATGCGACTTAAACGGTGCTGGAGGGTATATTTAGTTACTTTAGAGAGCACCAGGTTAGCTGTTACCCGCCTTTACGCTAGGCTAAGCAAATCGCCTCCCAGCTGCGGCTTTGTGTTTAACTCAAGAGACATGAGAGTGGTATCAATTTTCTCATCTTACCCTCAGAAAGAAAGCAAATGAGTGTGCCTCATGTAAACTGTGTTCGTTATTCTCCCATCCAGGAGAGAAGCTTTAAAAGGAGACTAAATGGAGTCTCTGTGAAAGTTCAATTGGGTACTTTAATTAAAAAAGGCGCGGGTTTGTCACAAGCATGATATTGTTCAGTCAGACAAACAGCTGTGATCCGCTCCTCGTTAGGGAAGAGAAGAGTCCCGATCCCTCGTCCGGTGCTGTTATATATATCCTCTGCTGGCTCCTCCCCGCCAGCCGGCTCGCCTCGTCTCCAATGTCCGTTGTTGCATTTAAACGGAGGGTTGGTTCTTTTCACATTCAATATATGCTTAACACGCCTTTTCTCCTCATATTCTCTTTCATCACTTTTCATGTAACACATTCTAAACGCTGTAATCAATACTCTAAAAAATACTTCTCGGCTGGTTTGGTTTCCGGTCATTCCGGATGTTGTCACATGCTACTCTCGTCTGTAAACAATAATGTATTCAAATAAACTGTACCTTCATTTAATATCTCGACATCTATAGTTGTAGATGTCACATCCTCACATCTGCAACCTCGGAGTCATTTTCGACAGTCAGCTCAAATTCAACCACCACATAAATCACATCACCAGGACCGCCTTTTTCCACCTCAAAAACATTGCCCGTCTCCGCCCATCACTCTCCTGCTCTGCTGCTGAAACCCTGATTCATGCATTCATCACTTCACGACTCGACTACTGCAATAGCATCCTCTATGGCATACCATCCAACCTCCTCAATAAACTCCAACATATCCAGAACTCTGCTGCCCGCCTCCTCACCCACACCCGCTCCCGAGACCACATCACTCCCATCCTCCAGAACCTCCACTGGCTCCCCGTCCGTTAAAGAATCCACTTCAAAGTCCTCCTCATAACTTACAAAGCCCTCAACAACCAGGCCCCCCCCCCCCCCCCCCCCTACCTCAATGACCTGCTGCACCACCACATCCCTTCCCGCTGCCTCCGCTCATCAGAAGCCAACCTCTTATCCATCCCCACCCGCACCAATCACCGGACCTGGGGGGACAGAGCCTTCTCCGTCGCTGCCCACTCCCTCTGGAACTCACTCCCACAACCCATCAGACTGCACCGACCTCACCACCTTCAAAAAACTCACAAAAACTCACCTCTTCAATCTGGCTTTTCATGTGTGATTGTTTTTGTATTACTTGACTTTAACTTTAACTATATATTTATTTGTTGTTCCTTTCTTCTCTTTTCTTTCTTTCTTCACTATTATCTGTAAAGCGTCTTTGAGCACCTGTAAAAGCGCTAACAAATTAAATCTATTATTATTATTATTATTATAGTTGTAGTGTTAAATCAGTAGGCTTCGGTTTGCACCACTCCATATCATTTCGCTACTAAATTCACCTCTTTAGGAAATTGTAAATTTACCACATGCTAACTGCCAATCGGAGATGAAAGAGTTTCAGAATAAAGCTTAACAGCTGGTTGTGCACAAGAATTTCTGGTTTTTCAGTGTAAATCTACATTAAAACTGACGGCATGTTTAAACTACATTTCTCCATTAAAACATTGATTTTAATTTCTAACACTCACAAGAAGTTGAACTATTCATTTTAGATTAAGTGGGTACTTTGAAAAGACAAACGTTTCCGAAGTCAAGAAAGGCACATTGTATTAAAAATAAAGCCTACAGTACTTTCAGGATTATAAAGGCTTGTCTCAGCTTGCAGGGTATACAGAGACTTACTTAAAGACGCTAAACTTAATTTGTAAAATAGTTAAATTAAAGACTTGGAATCAGTTCTCTAACACCCCTCATTACCTTTTTGTTGTTTTCTTTTCTGTCCTAGCTGAGTTCCTGTTCCTGCTGTGGGGGGTGTACCTCTGCTACGCAGTCCGCACGGTACCATCGGCTTTCCACGAGCCGCGCTACATGGCTGTGGCCATCTACAATGAGCTCCTCATATCAGCCATCTTCCATATCATCAGGTGGGTGAGAAATGTGGCTTTGGTAGCATGCGCTTACCAAAGAGAGGAAAGGAGACAAGAAGATCTAGAGAAGTGGACAAATGACAAAGGCCTAGACTGAAACAATTGACCTTTCGCAAAGCCACGCCCCTAAATGCCCGTTGTCCAATCATATTCGATCACGTGCGCGGCTCCCTGTGGAAGTCCGACAACCTTAGCGTTCAAATTCATTGCGAAAATGGTGAAGCGTTGTGTTTATGGTCTTTGGAAATCGGATAGCAGATATCCCATAAGCTTAGAGGGGGGGGGGGTGATATTTTACCCGTTTCCTAAACCCAAAACCCGAGAGGAGAGATGCTGCCAGTGGATAAAGAAATGCGGCAGGCCCCATGCAAAGCTGAATATGGCGAATATCAACAAACATAAATACGTTTGCTCCAAGGTAAATACGTGCTAACGTAGCTAGCTAGCTAGCACATATTACATTCACAAATTAAGTAACTCATTTAATTAACTAATTTCACTAACTAACGTTAGCTAAAGTCACACGACTACAGCTGTAAGCTGTGTGCTTCTCGGTCGTTTTGACCATGTATATCACTTGATGCATAATAATGTCTGAACAGCTGAGCTCCGTTATTAGTCTACCTGTGGTCAAAGTACAAACAAGAAAGCCAACAGGCAATCATTCATTTATATTTTGCTTTAATCTTTGTAGCATTTTGTTAATGGAAAGCCTACTGCCGACTTCCCTAATCCTGCTGCACAAGTGGGCACCCCGACCCCCACAAAGGAACAACAAGGTGGATGCAGAAAGCCACCAAGGAAACGGTAGTTAACTTTAGACAAACTACAAAATGTAATGCCTCTTGTGATTGTATTGTTTTATTCCAAAATAATAATAATAAATCCGTCGAATTTGACATACAGCTCATGTGGTTTTTCACTCTTGCACTGCGACCTGTATGCAAGTGCCTCTATTGATGTTGTGCCTCCCTCTTTTCTAATGTTTATACTGTGGATATAACCCTCCATAGCGTATTGTAGCCCCTTTTGTCGGGACCTGGAGGATATTGCTGCGTTATTGCTCCAAAATGAGTCTGTTAAGGCGACTCCGACGTTACGGAGACCCTCCATTATGGCTTTGTTTAACGCATCTGGCTCTCAGCTTGTCGGACTAGCAACAGTAACCAAGGGGGGGCGTGGCTTTGCGAAAGGTCAATTGTATACTTTCCTTGATGAACATCTCTGTGACAATAATGAGGAAATATCCATGAACAATGGCAAGGGGCTTAAAGGACTTCACCCCTTCTTGCAGATGTTGTTTAATCATAATCATGGAGATATTCCAGCCTGTCCTCCTCGAAAAAATGACGAAATAGGTTTATTGTTCAGCAGCTTATTACGACCTATAGTCACGTTTTAAAGTTTAACACCTCTAGTGGTCGTGTAAGAAACAACAATTTGAGGCAATTGCAAACGCTCCTGAGGTATGGGTTTCCTGCTGCTACCTCAGTTGAAATAAAGCACAGCTATTGTGTATTTTTTTTATTTATAAAAATGTCAGTTAAAAGCTTGAAAAAAATAAAGATATTTTTGCCATCCAAACATTTGACCTCTTTCTTTTACAATTTTGGAATCGAAACAGGGAATCGATAAGAACCGGAATCAATAATTAACCGCAAATTGTTGTTTCTTACACGACCACTAGAGATGCTAAACTTTAAAACGTGGCTATAGGTCGTAATAAGCTGCTGAACAATCTCGACCTATTTCGCCGTATGAGTTGGAAGACTTGTTGAGATATTCGCATGTTAGAGCAGGCATTACAAGTGCTGAACATGTCAGATGGAAGGCAAAGAGTGTGTGTCCCCCCCCCCCCCCCTTTATCAGGGAAATGAACAGTGTCAGCAGAACGACTTGGGAAAGCTAGTTAAAAGGAGGTGAATACAAAATGTCATCCCCACGCAAACACAGCAAAGATCTACTGAGCCAAAGCGCAAAATAAACTCTCTCTGCCCTGTCACTGGTGGCAAGTGACGTTACACATTTTTTATGTAATTAAATTAAATTACATTAATTATTTCCATGTTTGCTTGAAAATACGTTGGTTAAGCTAAATGCTACCCACACTTCGAGGAGTTGTTGGGTCAGGCCCGGTTCCAGAACAAAATGACTCAGGGTGCATCTGAGATTAGAGAGGGTGCAGTGGTATAGTGCTATTTTTATAAGTGGGGAGTGGACCTAACACCCTCTAGGGGGGTCCTCACCTCCTCTAGGGGGGTCCGGGGGCTTGCCCCCCGGGAAGATTTATTTTTAAATATTGAAGTTAAAAGCATCAGTCTGATGCACTTTGAGAGAAAAATGAAGAGATCTATGGATGCATCTCTCAACACCCATATGAAACAGAACTGTAATAAGATTGACTTTTTCTTTATGGATATTTTACAAATCACTCCCCTTTTAAGACCAAATTATCTACATGCATAGCACAAGATGGCATCTTTTTTACATGAATATTCCAGCTAATCTCTGTTTTGAAACCATGAGCTGCAAAATGAGCGCCATACCCCACTGTACAGGCGAGTTGGGTACTTTTTTAAATATACCTGGGCAGGCTCTGTTTTGCCAAGGTCTTCTGGCACTTGCGGGCCACCGAGTGGTGGCGGTGTTTGGGGCAACAAAGACAGCTGCGGGCAAAGCCGGCGAGTCGGGCGTTAGTGTGGCCGCGGGTAACGTAAAGTCCCCATGATCTGAACTGTTATTACCTGCAGTAGATGCAGTGTTACTGCTGGCGATCAGGGCTGGTTGTTTTAACCATTTTCTGATGTCCATCATTGACTGCTGTGTAAGCACTTTGCAGATGATGAACGTGTAGCGGCACAGGTCACGCATACCTGACATAATAACGTTACTTACCGTTGAAATTGACCAAATAAATGCAGCAGACAAGGTTATTTAACCACAATTACAATTTATTTTATTTCAGCTATATTCTTCTTCTTCTTCTTCTTATAATTACTACTATTATTATTATTGTTATTATATATGAAATATTTTTCACCTTATGCACCCCCGTAGAACCGGGCCTGTGTTGGGTCATACATTCTTTTTCTGGAATAGGTTATCTTAGTGTTGATTTAGTCTGAAATGAACAATTGATCAAATACTCCAAGGGGATGAGCCTTTGACAACCTTGCATTGTTGTGGTTTTATTGGCAACATTTTTGCTCAAAATCCCTGTTGTCATTTCAAGCTCCAGCCGATAAGCAGCAATACATCTGATAAACTTCTGTATGCTAAGTGCCAAAGATAGCGACTGGACAAAAACATGACTCAAAGGGAATATTAATGTGGCTTTATTAAGTGTTAACCAATCATCATTCCTCTCTGGTCACTTTCACTTTTCCATGGTACTGTGAGAGGACATCACTGTATTCGCCTGTAAGTTACATCCACAGGGAGATTCGGTTCAGTTGGATCACATAATGTAACGCAGTAACGCACCCATTTAAATCACAGTAACTATAACGGTGTTACTGAATGGGAATAGGTAACTAGTAACGTTATTAGTTACCGCAAAAGGTAGTTGCGTTACAGTAACGCGTTAGTTTGTAACGCGTTAGTCCCAACACTGGTAACTATAGACCTTATTTTAGGAATCTAAACACGTCAAATAAATTGTTGACTAGAAACAGGTAAAATGCACACTTTTATTTCGGGTTTTAGGACTTATGCCTGCAAAACTTTATTGCTACATGTTTGCTTAATGGGTAATCAGCAGCTCTTAGCTAATGCGTAATCATTTGCATTCACTGATTTGAAATGCATGATAAAGAATAGGAACACAACTCAGATCTTCCTTATGTTTCCTGTCTCCTACTCCTCTGTCATATCTTACAGTATTTAAGTTAAACATTTACTGCCTTTGATGCACTCATTTCATCACACATTTGAAGACGAACTCTGTCCAATGCTTTAAAAAGGAGACTGGAGGCTGGTTTTTTAAAATATGATTTTCCAAACTTCAGGCAGCCTTTTTATGTTTGTGCTACGTGAAATCAGTTTCAGAGACTTTAAGGTTTATTCAGATATAATACAGCTTCTCAGTATTATACAATACAATATGGCAATTTTGTGGATTAGGCCTAGTAATATATTTAAGGTAGTAACTGCTTGAGGAAAACTCTTGTCTGACCTCGCAAATAATATTGAATACAAAAATCTGATTCAACTTGGTGAATTCTGACTCACTTAAATATGCTTTCCTTTTTGCCCCTTAGGAGCTTATTCACAGTCAAAATGTTTTTTATGTGACTGAGTTTTGACGATCTGTCTGTGAAACAGCCAGAACTGTTCAAATAATAGTGGTAATACACATTTGTACAAGTCTGCTAAAGCAAAGAACACAGTGACCAGTCGTTTATAGCGCTCCTGCAGGAGCCTGGGGCAAAACAAATCCATTTGTCACACTTTCTCTGATTAAACTGTTGGTGATTGAATATTCTTTCATTCCTCCTATTGTGCTCAGCTGAACATAGAGGAAAATATCACATAATTTTAATCTGTTGAGGAACTGCAAAGTCCTATGGGTACACCTTCATCTGTGGTGTGAAACCGTTATAAATCACGCTGTTCTCCCTTTCTGAGGGATAAAACAAAAGCCAGGAGATAGGGCTGGTGTGTGTGTGTGTGTGTGTGTGTGTGTGTGTGTGTGTGTGTGTGTGTGTGTGTGTGTGTGTGTGTGTGTGTGTGTGTGTGTGTGTGTGTGTGTGTGTGTGTGTGTGTGTGTGTGTGTGTGTGTGTGTGTGTGTGTGTGTGTGTGTGTGTGTGTGTGTGTGTGTGTGTGTGTGTGTGTGTGTGGTGGGGTTGATGAAAAACACGCATTATGCTTCTATCTAATGTGAATAATGATCCTGAATAGTTTCTTTTTTGCGAATGTTGATAAAGGACCATCAACCTCTAAGCCACCTTGGTCGATCTCAGACAGACAATGAACAAACAACTATCCCGCACACATGCACACAGGGGAATCTTTTCACATATTTTGGAGAAAGTACACAATACTCAACTTGATTATGTCTTACAATGCATCGAGTTGTCCTTCATGGTGTCTGAATTTGATTGGTTGTGGAAAATTGGTGCCAAATGCAGCAACTTGTTGGTGCCCATTTTGGGTACTATTCCCAATTCCCTGAAATAATTTGAGTGATTACCTGTGCTGGTGCTTGGGAATGGAACCTAAATAAGATGTGATACTGCTACAATAATGGGGATGATGGCATGAAGCTACAAGCTACCAAATGTGCTGCTGTGAGCTTTGACATGCACATGTCCGGCAATGGAAATGTATAGGAAAATAAAAGCAAAAAAGAACGAAGAAACATCAATATATCATAGAATATAATAAAGAGAACATTTAAAAGTACTATAAAATATGAACATATCTGAATGAATATAAAGAGCTGTGAAGTTTTAGAAGGGGTAGTTTTAGAAAGGTCCAAGCTATATAAAATGGTTCGCAGTATAACATATACAAAAAATATGTGATGTAAATAGATATAGTCCTAAAGATTTGTGTTATTGTAAAGCAAATAGACAGAAAGAAGGAAATTAGTTATAGGGTGAAAGGGAAAGAAAAGCAAACAAATGATTCTATAATGATTTAAAAAAAGACGGTTTAAAGGAGACCCATTGTTTATCTTCCTATCAGAAGAGAAGAAAAATCAGACTGATAAGGGGTAAACAAACTACAAAGGCAGGACTATTCCTAGCTTTAAAATACCAGCAGTTAAATCAATTTAAAAGTCATCAGTCAGCCAGTGAAGGGCACCGAGTTGTGCAAAAATCAAATCAGTCTAGTTTCTACAAAAGGTCTGCACTTGGGTGTAAGAAGTTTTTTACGATACCATTTGAGAAGATGTACTAACAAGACTATGTTTTGGTGTCGTCCGTTGTGCTGGATGTGTTGGGGGGGCATGTCTCATCTGCCTGGGGCCCAGGGTCGGCGTCATGGGGGGCCATTCGCGGGCCATGCCCCCAACAAATGAGTCACTGTGCCCCCCCCCCCCCCCCAACGCAGGGCGTTCAGTTAATCATATTTAAGTGAAAACGTTTCCACTAAATGTTTTTTGTGTGAAATAAATCAGAAATAAAGAATACAAATATAAAACACAGCCTGAGGTGTGCTCACTGCTGCTCTCTGATTGGTGTGTTGCTTGACCAATGACCCCGACCTTTGTTTTGTTATCATTACGTGGCTGTGTGTTTAGATGAAAGCCCAGTGGCGATCTGTTCATCTGTTATACTGATTATACAGTAAAGCCATCGAAAATAATATGATGTGTACAGTACAAGTAGCCTACTTCTGGGTCTCTGTGTTTCATTCAAGCTCGGCTCTGTGTGTGTGTGGCACGAGCGCATTTTTTGAGTGCGCGAGCGGTAACGTGGAATGTTGTTGTTTGTTGTTGTTAGTTGTTGTTATGCTAACGGATATAAAGAGCTGTTTCTACACCAAGGTGGAGGAGAGTCCTCTCCTGTCAGACTAAAGGACTCTCTCAGTGTTTAGATAGTTAACTTTAGTTTAAGTTATCTCAGTGGGTCTCCAACGGTTTGGTCACCATTTATGTAAACAAGTATTTGCGAGGAACACCTTTATATGATCATTATAGTTATTACAAAATAAGAGAATAAATGAAAAGCAGGTATGAAATACTATAGGACAGTAACACAATGTGATGCCCCTGTGGGTTCATCTAGATAGGGTGTGGCTGTGCTGTCTTGATTACCTTGATTGCAGTAACTCAGGACACCTGGGTCTGGTGCCCTGCAGCTATTTAAAGCCTCTGCTCCTCTCTGTCTTTCCTCTACAGGCACCTGGTTTCGGTTGAGTATGTTTTCTCAGTTGCTTCACTTTGTGCTCTTCAACACTCTCACACTCATACATGTCCATGCAAAACACTCTCACTCCCTAAACGTCCAGGAGCGACGTTTGGTCAGGGACCCCGTGGCTTGCAGTTGGGACGCGCCGAGGCTCCTTCAGCTTCATAAAGGGACGCAAAGAGCTTTCAACTGATTGCAATGTATTCCCATCGGCGGCGGTATTTGACACTCAGGGAAGCACCGCATTCATTTATGTTGGCAGCTCTTAAAGGCAATGTGAGCGTCCATTCCCATTGGATAACAGAGAATTGTATACCCGGAAGTAAGTATTCTCCTTACTGTCGATTGATTTGACAGTGCTGGAGGTAGAAAAGATTAAATGTGAGGTGGAACATGCTAGATTACGGCTGATTGGAGAGGGCAAGCTTTCATCTGATGGTTCGGCATCAGGTAGTGGCGATGTTATTTCTAACTTGCGGTTGGTGCCAAAGTTTAATGAGCGTGACCCTGAAATGTTTTTCACCCTATTTGATCGCGTAGCTGATTCGGACAGAGTGCTGTTACTTCAGTGTGTACTCACTGGGCGAGCACAGGAGGCTTATTCAGCTATTTGTGGCGAAAATGCTTTGGGTGGGTAAAATCAGCGGTGTTAAAATCATACGAACTGGTTCCTGAAGCGCATCGTCAGAAGTTGGGTCAAGGGGGATAAGCAAACAAAAGTGGAGTTTGTCCGTGATTTGACTTCTCATTTTCAGCGGTGGTGCGCGGCAGCAAAGGTTGCCAGTTTTGACGGTCTTTGTGAACTGGTTGTATTGGAACAGTTTAAAGATGTTATCCCTCAGCGTGTGGCCACTTATATAAATGAGCAGAAGCCTTCCACCGCGCTTAGAGCTGCCGAATTAGCGGATGATTTTGTGTTGACGCATAAGGGCAGTTTTACAGAGAAGGGTTCTACGGGTGATTGGAGACGTGGAGAAGATGGTGGCTATTCCCGCTGTGGTGCAAGGTTTTCACCAGGCTCCTCCCATAGATTTGCAGGTCCAGGGCGACCCGAGGGCACCAGAGTGGGCCAATGTCATTATTGCCGAAAAGAGGGTCATTGGAAGGAGCAGTGTCCGTTGCTGGAACCTGAGGGGAAGCGATGTTTTTCATCACATGCTCCAGCCATGTGTTGTTCTGCCGTTTTTGTTAAAAAGCTGCAGGGTGTAGGATCGGTTTGTGCCGACTTGGATGTGGGTTCTGGTTTTGAGCCGTTCATAAGTGAAGCCGTTGTATCAGTAGTCGGTAGTGACAAGTATTTTCCGATTAAGGTGTTGCGTGACACAGCAGCTA
>NC_136907.1:54291222-54322260 GCF_949606895.1 Notothenia rossii | reverse complement strand
TTTTTGGTTTCAACAAGAACGTTTCCAGATGCTATAATTTCCAAAAGAACAGATTATTTTTCTTACACTGCATGTCGGATACTACCCACATGTTTGTGTTCTATATTCTGCAGTTCATGTTCTCTTTAAGTTCAACTAAATCCATGTGGGCAGGAAAGTAACTTTTATTATGTAACATCCATATCAGTCAATATTTTGCTACAGGAAAACCTTGGTCAACTCAGCCCTCCTCCAATGACCCCTGTAGCCAACATTTAGATTATTGGTATACACTATATTTTATTAGTTATTTCCTATAGGGCAGAGTCATACAATTTGAGAAACGTTATTTCCAATGTAACACCTTTCCAGCAGCCTCACTGATGACATTATTCAACCCTGCTCTCCATCTGTCTTAGTTTCTGTCCAAAGGGACTCAGGCCAGGGATGATATTGCCACCGAGGCTTACGAGGAGGAGCTGGACATGGGAAGGTCTGGCTCTTACCTCAACAACAGCATCACCTCGGCCTGGAGTGAGCACAGCTTGGACCCAGAGGATATACGGGTAAAGTACCTTTGTTGTTAATACCTGGAAATTGAATATGAAAATATAAATCCAACTGTAGAAATGAAATTATTCCAAAGATGCCCATTATTTAAAGTCCCTTCCCATTTTCAGGATGAGCTGAAAAAGCTTTATGCGCAGCTGGAAGTCTACAAATGTAAGAAGTTGCTCGCCAACAACCCTCACCTCCAGAAGAAGCGCAACTCCAAGAAAGGTCTGGGTCGCACCCTGATGAAGCGGATAACAGAGATCCCTGAGACCATGCACATACATCGGCAGTGCAGTCGCGAGGATGGCAGCGAACACGGCAGCAACCGTAGCACTTTGAGAAGAAACCCATTCGAACCAAGTCACACCGGTAAGACACATTTTATCCGTACCATGAAACTGAAGCAACACAAATCTAATTCAGCCATTATTGGTAGTTTAATTTCCACATGTGGTTACTTACTGTCAACATGTCTTCTTGTGAACACCAGTATGTTCAAAATACCAGTGTTTAGGGTTAGGGTTTGTAAGCTGCCTAAACCTTGCTACTGGACTGAGCTACTAAATAGAGCTTGGCCAGAAACCAGTAAAGTTCAATTGTGTGTGTGCTTCATTTTTGTGAATATTTCCAAAGTGTAGAACAGACACTGAATAACATCTAACTTTTAAGGTTTTTAACTTAAAGGTCCCATGTCATGGCCATTTCTACTGATCATAATTCCATTGTTGAGGTCTACTAGAATAGATTTACATTGTGCAATTTTCCAAACTCACATTGGTTTTCTCATACAGCATCTCTGTATGTGTATTCACTGAATTTCACTCTCTGTCCTAAACGCCTTGTTGGAGCTCCTGCCCCCCCCCCCCCCCCCCTCCCTGTGAGCCCAGTGTGCTCTGATTTGTCAGCTCGCCCACTGGCTTGCTGCTGCGAGCAGCTGACAGTGTGAGCTGGCTTACTGGTGTGGTTTCCTGCTTGCTGCGAGACAGCGCGAATGGACGCGGGAAGGGGGGGGGGGGGGGGGGGGGGGGTTGCTGAGGGGGCTGCAGCAGTCCCATCTGTGAGGCTCCGTTTACATGCATAAAAACCTTCATAACACACATGGGGACGGGTAATAACCGGAAAAGCATGACATGGGACCTTTAAATACACATTTTTTGCAATTATTTTTTCAATGGTTCAAAACACAGATACTATCAATGGTCTAAGACGGTCTTTATTTTTTTCCTCTGTGTTTAGCCAAGATACTTTCTCTTGCTAGATATTTTTTGTTTGATCTGTGAACAAAAACACAAGAGAGAAAACCTTTAAGGTCAGACATAGAACAAGGTCACCAGAATATATTTTCCTCATTTGTTTCTAAGGCTTTTCTTCATACATGATCACTAAATCTGCGCACCTTGATGCCATTTTATTGTTAACCTTCCCTCAGGCAAATCTCGGGATGATTCCCTGAAGAACAAAGTCATTGGCTTGAAGAAGTCGCACAGCTATGACCATGTTTGTGACCAGGATGAAGAAACCGTAAGCCAAACTGGCTCGATAGCAGGAGACAAAATTACTCCTGTCGGAGGTGGTGGGGAAGGATCTCTACTGGGTTCCCTGATTGGCCGGAAACATACTAAAAAGCAGCTGGAACCGTCCATGACCCCACCAAGACTGGAACCAGCCGAGTCCACAGAGTCCGTTCCACTGTGCTGGAAATCAGCCAGCGTCCACAACTTGACCCACGAGAAGAAACCGCTCCACCTTCGGACCTCCATCATGCAGAAGTCTCTGAGTGTGATTGCCAGTGCCAAGGAAAAGATGCCGGGGCTGACCAACAAGACGCAAAGCGTGGAGGATGCCAGTAAGAAAGGTCTGAAGGGGCAGGAGGACAGGATGTTGTCTGAGGTGGATGAGACCCCTGAGCATTACTCCAAGATGATCATCAGCCAGTCAGTGGAGTACTCCAAGTCCCCCCTGAAGATGGGCATCATGAAACAACAGGTACTCTTTATTTATGAATCTTCAAAAATACTATTTGAACAAAAAGGTTTTAATCAAGCAATTGGGTGTTGGGTTAAGTTTTTGAACAGCTTGTACTTTTGGAAATGTTTCAATATTTTCATTAAAACAGCAGTTGTTGAATATTTTCTTTTTTTCTTTTAACAGGTGAGTGGCAGCCAGCCGTCGATTTGCTCCGAGACCGGTCGGAACCTCTACGATGTGTCTGAGGTTTGTCCCTGGGATTCCGAAGACGCTCAGACTCCCACTGAAGCTAAGACCCAGAAACACGTTTCCATTGCTCCCGAGACCACTGCAGGCCGGAGAGGCAGCAGCAGCAGCTCTGGGATCACCAAAGGTAGCCGGTCCAATCAGAGGCAGAAAGCAGGGTATTCCCCTTCCAACAGAAGACGCTCCAAAGATAAAGGAGGAGAAAGGGAGGAAGGCAAGGAAACCCGGAAAACCCGACCACCAAGATCACCTCTCCCTCTAAAGCCCGACGTCTGTCCCTGGGAGTTCAATGAGCAGCCCATAATGGGAGGAGATTCAGATTCCCTCTCCCCGGACAGGATCTCACGCAAGAAAAGCGTCACACCCACTGATGGTAAACCCAAAGGGCTCCACTCAGACCACTCCAAGTCCACAGGAAGCCTTTTGCAGCCTCCAACCCTGATGGTAGAGATCTGCCCTTGGGACTACAACAGCCCACCTTCACCTAAGCAGGAGAAGTCCTGCAACAGCCCCAGCACACACAAGAAGAAGCGGAAAGGCTCCTGCTCATCCAACCACAAAGCTGAGAAGGAAAAGGCAAGAGAGAAAAGCAGAGAACGGCGGAGCTCCTCCAGCAAACCGGCGTCGGAGAGAAGACGCATTAGCCAGTCATCGGAGTGCGGAGGGCCGGTTTCTGAGCGGCGGAGGAGTTCTACAAGGGACCCAGAGATGATGGAGATCAGGAGGGGGGAGGGTTTCTCACGGGAGATCGAGCCCTCACTCAGCAGCTTTGCTCAGACTAGAAAATCACCAGAGAAGAAGAAAGAGAGCTCTTCGAGTAGTAGTACCAAACCCACGGTCATCGTCGGGGCCAAGGTAGTGGATGTTTGCCCATGGGACTATCAGGAGCCAGATCCTGGGAGGATGGTGTGATGACTGGGGAAATTATTGTATTTTTTTTTTTATTCACAGACTGACAACACAGAGGAAAAAGCAACAGAATGATATCAATTGAAAATTCGATAAGTTAACCTAAGCGAAAAAATAATCCAAACTATTTGCTAAATGCATTACATCTCGTTGTTTCATTGCAACCTTGAAGTCACTTTTTTTGGTCCGCACTTTTGCTTGCAAACTTACATTGTGTTCGTTTTATCACATCAAGGTCCTTTAAACCTGAATCATAATTGTACATACCAGCAGGTCAGACAATCATTTGTCACCAAAACTTTACATAATCGGCTTATCGAATATTGAAGTTCATCTGTTACGCCGATGATATTCTACACTACACACTATGTCAATGGGGACTCACTGCCTCAGATGCTAATGAAGAAACAAGCAGGCGACAGGGGAAAAAAAGACCTACGGGTAAAATGGGATATGTGAAGCAGGACCAAAGCTCCACACAGCTGCGATGCCTTAGCTATAGGCCAAATGCATAATTTATGGAACGAAAATGATCTGTTTGATTAGTGAAACATGGGAATAAAAAGGGATTGTAGTTCAGCTTCATTTCTAAATGAGGAAAAATGTATATTTCAGTTGCTCGATCTACAGTATTGTTGTTTCCTAACAACCATTGCATGCGGCAAACCGTAAAGCATCCAATAACTGTAAAAAATAAAAATTTAGTGGAGAACTTGTACTGAACTATGACCGGAGAACTTTTGATGTTGTTGCTTATGGTATTTTCCTCCTATGTTCCTGATGCTTTCAAAATGATGTGCATTGCCATCAATAATGTACATACATACTGCAAATGGCTTTCAGTTACAGTTTCGCAGTGATGAAATATCCATGAGCCTCTCCCTTATGTTGATAGTTATTTACCGTTTATTTGATATCCATGCCCTGGATGCCACTTTTAAAGGAGGCGGTAGTATTTCCACATGTATAAAATAATGTGATGGAGTCTTTAAAGGACCAAACCAAACTACGACGAGGGTGGATGATGTGAATAATGCATTATTACTGTCACTTAGTCGCCAATTTTAACATCTGCCTGAATGCACCTTCTTTCCAATCTTTGCACATATTCAATTGCTTAAACCACGACTATGCATGACCAAAGCTATTTTTTGCCACTTTCTTGCCAACGGGAGATGAGTCATTTACTATTTCAACATCATCTCCGACAACAGTTCGCCTTTCTGTCCCGCGATCATCCACCCACCAGCTACAAATAATGAAACGCAGTCACACACAACGCAGTCTTCTTCTGAAGCTGTCTGTGCATGACAGTGAAAATACAGCAGTATTGTTACACTCAAATTCACCACAAGGCATAAAAAAAACATTGTTATGTAATACTTAAAGAGGACTAAGGAGCACATTGGATTTACAAATATAGATGTCAGATGTTGTCATGTAAAATCAAGGAAAATGTGTAAAATAACCATTTGTTTTGCTCATAAAGTAAAATTAAAAGGCTTGATGAATAATAAACATGAGCCTGCACTCACATGGTTTTTTTTCTATCAGATGGTTTTAGGCTGTATGAAATGGAATGTTGTAACTTGCCCACTAAATGTATTTTATGCTAGTTATACTATATGATGTGACTCCAAAAAAGTTACAAAATGGTGTAGCATCGACACAGGAGTACTTATATTTTACATTCTTATTGTGTTGCATGTACATACAGTAAATACCCTGTTCTCAATCATGGATTAAATCTTTCTATAAAAAACAGATGACATTGCTTTGGTCTGTTCAGTATTGTGTTTTTTTCAGTTCACTTGGCATGTACTTTGCTCTCTGTGCAACATTGCCATCATGTGGATAATGAAAATATCGAGTTTTTAGTTTTCTTAAAAGTGACAGACTTGAAGTGATGAATCAAACTCTCTACATTCAGAATAGAAAAAGGCGCACACAGTCCACCTCTAAAGGACTTTCAGAGTGTCTTCTCTTATATCATCATTTATACAATGCTGACCTCATGACAAGGCTAATTCAATCATGGACCGTAGCCCTTTCTCAGGAAAAAGGCCTTCTACTCTTTCAGTGACTATAAACTGATTTTGTTACAATTTAAACACAGTGAATCACACAGGCATTAGCAAAATCAATACACTCATTATTAAATCAAGTATCTGTACTAGTACTTTATACTGCTATCTGCCCGTCCTGACTTCCTAATTCCCTATGCGGTCTTGCTTGGACTACACCAATCTACAAATGTAACCTTAACCACACGTTACGTTTTATGATCCCAACTTGGGCCGGGAAGTGGGAAACAAAGTGGTTCAGGGGTAATGCCCCTTGCCCACCAATAACACCAATTTGTGTAACTCAGTAGTTATGATCTCAACTACTTCTACTACTAATTTAAGATTGAGCTACAGTGTTCAAAGGAAAATTAAATCTTTCTTTAACCAACAGCCAAACTTAACGGATATCCATCTCACTAAAAGCAAAACGAAAACATGTTGGTACAGTATGGGTCAGATGTAGCCAAAAAGGCTTCCCTTTACTAGAGGTATTTATATAAATATGGCATCAAACTTAGCTGTGTGCAAACTGACTATTTTCACAGTATCGGTTCCTGTGAGTTGATATATGCAAATGTGACAAACTTTTCAGAACTTTTAAGTTTTTATATTTCTTTGCATAATATGCTATCAGGTTCACAGTGACACTGCAAGTATCACCCACTAAAATAAAACATACAACATTCTTCAATGCTTATCCTGTTTGAGTTTGGATTATTAACATGCAACCTATTGGTTTGTTTTCTTAAATTTTTGGATATTATAATATAAAGTGGATCTATGACTACTTGGAGGTTGGATAAAAAGCTTAACCGGTTCATTACGGACACTCAAATATTTGTTCAAAAATACTTGTTGGTTCAGTTTTGCACATCACTAACTACAGCTAGCTACATGAACAAAACAAACAACAAAAGGTGCTCCCTATTACCATGACAGTCTATCTATTAGATAACATAGAAATTAAATTTAGAATATGCAGTGTGTAACAATCTCCTGAACTAAAACAAATCCAAAATGCTTGCCCCTCCAAATTGCCAGCCAAAGTAATGAGGGGTAAGGAAAGCACCTGCAACACACAACACATGATTACTCAATCTGACGCTCAGCAGCCAATTACACAGCTATCTGGAATTAGTACCCACCTCAGGAAAAAGCACATGATCAGGAGGGAAAGAATCAAATCAAATGAAGTTTTATTTATATAGCACATTTTTAAAACGATTTTTGGTCGAGCCAAAGTGCTGTACATGTACTGTGCTGGGAAGAGACCAAGGGGTAGACCTAGCACCAGGTGGAGGAATGATATCTCTTCGCTGGCCTGGGAGCGCCTTGGGATCCCCCAGTCAGAGCTGGTTGATGTGGCCAGGGAAAGGAACGTTTTGGGCTCTCTGCTGGAACTGCTTCCTCCGCAACCCGACCACGGATAAGCAGGAGAAGATGGATGGATGGATCTTTAAACACTGAATGAAAGCATTTCTACAGAGATAATGAACGAGAGCAAATATGTCTGTTACAACTCCAGGACCACATGTTGTTATGATGACACACAGTTTTTCAAGCCGCAAACAATTATCTTCCCCCCACTAAATGAACAAGCGGCAGTGACGTCACCCTGCAGCACCGGACAGGGCGTCCTCCAGGAACAACCGAACAACCGACCGGACTGACACATCACATCCACTGCAAAGCCGCTCAACATCACAGCTTTCCACGAATTTATCACTTAGTGACTTTTGACAGCGCGATCTTGGATTAAAATGGGGAACGTGCAGGTAAGAAAACGGGATTTCCCAACTTTTAAAAACAACATTAGATTTGTAATTAGGCTAGTGTAAAATTGAGGATCAGCCACTTTTAAAGCTTTGAAACGATCCAGTTTACTGTGATGATCACTTATGCAGCGTCCGGGAGATTATTCTAAGGGTGTTATTTACTTCAGGAGATGTAAACAACACATTCTGACAGCTGCGTGGTAGAAGTTGCGCAGTTTATTTGAGCAAAGGGAGAGTCCTGTAAGGCCTGGGCAGCAGCAGAAAAAGGGACGAGGCATTTCTCGGAAAGGCTGATCAATAAGGCTGCATTGTGCTAACGGAGGGGGGTGAGGAGAGGAGGCTGCCCACAGACTGCCGCATGACTCAGCGATCAGCCTGCTGCTGCACCCTTTTCCTGCGGGAGACCGGCCTACTGTAACAGGCCCTGTGATGATCCCTTACAACCTCACTGTGTCATCATGCTTCACTGGGATTCTAGCTTGTTTGTTATTTTACATTTTACATCAGTTTGCAGTGTATAGATACAGTACTCGGAGCTGTGAATTACATTTACTTAAGTACAATTTTGAGATACATGTATTTCCATTGTATGCTACTTTGTACTTTTACTCTACTAGAATTCAGAGGTAAATGGTGTACTTCTTTTGTACCTCTTGTTCCTTTGCAGATTTAGATAAATGATGTGAAATGTAATCAGCACTTAAATCAGACTTTAGTTCCACCTGGAGTAAATTCACAATCTACCCTGCAGTATACAAAGTAATTCAAACCTTTAGCTTTGATTACACGCATCAACATTTATAATCAAAACATATAATAAATATTATTCTGAAATGGACCAATCTGCACAATGTGTAGTGTTACTTTTGGTACTTTAAGTATATGTTGATGTTAATACTTTTCTACTTTTACTTTTACTTGTAACAGAGTATTCCTACACTCTGGTACTTCTACTTTTACTAAAGTACATGATCTGAGTATTTATCCACCTCTGTCAGTAATTATAGGATACATGATCCATTCCTAACAGTGTGTGTAGTTGTATATGTTTGCTTTTCATTTATGTTTTGTATCTTCTTTTTTTGTAATGATCATATCACTTTGTGTTCTAGCCCACCCTTGTCCCATATGAGGATTTTGATGTCACTGCTGATATCAAGGCTATCAGAAAAGCCTGTAAAGGTCTAGGTAAGTATGAATAGTGTAGTCTCATTCTTCTTCAATAACTGCGCAATTTGTTGTTTCTCTTATTTAGTCTCTTGGTTTCTCTATTTGTGTGTGATTATTGCATCCATTACTTAATGTGCATTTACAATGGATCCACAAATATATATTGAATTAATCAGAAAAGTTCTCAGATAAATTGAAGATAGAAGTTAACATACTGGTGCCACACAGCACAAAGAACATTTTAAGGCCAGCAGTGTTGTTATATCAATGTCAGCAATACTTCCCTCTTATTTGATCAGTTATTTTTGTATTACAACTGTCCTTGTAGCGAGACAAATATAACCAGCAGATAAAACAAAATCAAATGAGCAATTATACAAATTAAAATTAAAAGCAGAAATTGTATGTATTTAATTACCTTACATTAGCGTTTAGTACACATATTTGAATAATAATTTTCAAAGCAGAAAACTGTATTTCTGATTTTACCAGAAACATGTCTGCCTTGCTGCCATTTTAATAATATACTTCTACGGTTAGGTGACAAGACATAGAAACTGCCTTCAAAGGTTAGGCTCTAAGAAGTGTTATAATAGTAAAATACTGTCTTGATGGTGAAGCTCCCATAATTGTATCACATCTCATTTAGCTGAAGCAAGTGACAATAAGTGCATTCAGCCAAATGAAACCTTTCTAAGTGCTGCAGTTTTTATAAATTATTGGGCAACTCGCAGTCAATCCAGGTGGATTTTCGTTCTGTGAAGTAAGATCTGTAAACTTTTGGCTTTCCATTTTATCAATGGGGTTCTTGTTCCACCATTTTACAGCCAGGATACAAACGGGAGTGTTTTTGTTGCCCTTTCGATTGGCCGATGAAGAGCGAAGTGCACAAGCTAGAGTGTATGGTTTAATTCCAACCTTCTTGTGGTCATTCAGCCTACCAATAAAACATAACAGCCCATAGAACCAATTAGGAGGAAGTGTAGGGTTATACCACTTTAAATCTATGCTCCCTATGATGAATGATAATGGCCATTCGATGGGCTGATTACTAAAAGATATGTAATGCTTTATAATCTGCAGGGACGGATGAAGAAGTCATTGTTCAGATCCTGGCCAATCGCTCTGCAGCTCAGCGTGTGGAGATAAAGCAGGCCTACTTTGAGAAGTATGATGATGTAAGTAACTTTACACTCCCTCTCTCATGCTCCTACATTTATTTACACATACACGTAAATGCAGTTGTTTCTTTTTCTGTTCAGGAGTTGGAGGAAGTCCTTAAGAAGGAGCTGACAGGTAGTTTTGAGAAGGCCACCATAGCCATGTTGGAGCCTCCTAATGTTTACTTCGCCAAGGAGCTGAGGAAGGCCATGAAGGGGGCGGGAACGGACGAAGACGTGCTCGTCGAGATCCTGTGCACGGCCACCAATGAGGTCGGTCAATCTGTGATACTATCCTTTGATACTACATGTTTTTATTTTTACCCAATTTCTACAGGTTAACTATTAGAAACTATTTATATTCTGGTTTACATGCGTTATTTAACATGGAGTCTATCTTCGCTGCCAGTTTTTCTGATTGTCTGAGAACACTGCTTGGCCTCCATTTTGACAAAATGCATAAAGTGAGAAAGAACTTCCAGCAGATATCCAATTTTGTAATTGAAAAGCTTTCCACATAATTGCCCTGTCTAACCTTTTGTTGAATCCTTAGTTTATAAAATATGCCATAACAGACAGTTAAATCCAAGTTGTATAAATGACTTTCCAGTCATGGGGGAATAATTATCTTGGGGTTTGTAACTCAAAGTGACCTATTTGTATATAACACATAGTCATATGATCCATTTCAAATGTAAAAATGTTGATCCTCTGTCTTTGCCTCTTCTACAGGACATTATGAGCTACAAGGAGACTTACGCCGCTGGTGAGTTCTCTCTCAGTCTGAATCAGTTCTATACAGCGACCAATCTGAGGTTCCTCTCATACTGGAAAGAGTGATACTTCAACTAGCATGCGGAACAGATACATACTAAGTTTTATATTGGTCCTAATGTTGTGGGCGTTTTCAGTTTTTGGGGTGAGTCACGGAGTCATGAGATATGTTTTCCTCATGTTTTTCACTGGCCACAAACACAGTGTGATGTTATCCTCGTCAGAATCACAGTTGACTCATTGCAAAATAACTAAGCTCTCAATAACCTTATTTGTATCCCGTGTTAAGACACATTTTCACCGTACACTTTTTTATTTTTTAGTTCTTTTACCTATACATTTTTCATCCAGAAGCTAATGCATAAGTGTCTTAAACTTACATTCTGTTTGATAGCCACCAGGGGCTGACAAAGGGGTTTAAAAAAAAAGAAGTAAATTCAATATAAGTCTATGAGAAAATGACCCTACTTCTGCTTGATTTGATACCTCAATAAGTCTATGGTTTCCATCACTAGTTTAAAGTCTTCTTCAATACAGCATGATGTTCATTTTGTAAATGATAGTCCCATTTCTAGTTAAGTTGAAAATATGGCAGCTAATGCTTTAGGGCGGGGCTTCCTTGTGATTGAAAAGTCACTACCAGGGTGTTAGTATAAGGGTTAGGGTCTGTTTAGTCTTAACACTGTAACCCTTTCACTGTGTTTTTTTTTGTTCAGGAAAGTTAATTGTAACCTTTTGGTCATCTAAAAATGTCCTGACAGCGTGCAGTTTTAATTTAGCTTCACTTCACAGTGTATTTATACACTATGTTTGATAAGTGTTGACTGTTTTTCCCTCTTACCTTACAGTGCATGAGCGTGAACTGGATGCAGACATTGAAGATGACACCAGTGGAGATGTGAGGAACCTGCTGACGTCACTGCTGCAGGTAAAGTCCAGTTTAACCATCAACAAAACTCAGCAACATTTATAGTACCAAAGGGAAGTTGCAGTAAACAAAGAAAACAGAGACAACGTTTTGAAAAACAATTAAGTGGAAGTCTTGAATTTGGATGGAAGCCATGAAGAGAAGAACAATACCACTTCTCTTCCTCTGATAATGGAAGCACATTTGTTCTCCATGCTGTGGTTCGCCCACTGAGACATTTGTCAAACATCCCATCTTCGGCATGCTGCTGCCTCCGTGCCAGCTTTTTCCGCCCTCCCACCCTGTCTACTTCCCCTCTCTTTTCCTTTCCCGCAGAAAGGAAAGACAAACACAGTGTGACTCAAGTTCCACAGCGTGACCTCCTATCCAAAGAGGCCTTCAAATATTTCCCATTGATGTGCAGCAGATGATTGTTATCCCTTAAATGCCTGAGATTACATTTGCAACCAGTCTTTTTGACTTTTCCATAACTCTCTGAATCTTAACTTCACTTTACATGCTTCGCCTCGTTGATCCCTCCTCTTAAACCTGTCTTCTTCCTCTCCATGTCCCCCTCTTTTCCTCTCTAAAGGCGAGTAGAGACGAGGGCTATGAGGTGGATGAGGATTTAGCCGAACAGGATGCCACATCTTTGGTTGAGGTACGTTCACAGATGCTTCATAATTCCCCTTTGAATTAGTAGTCTTATTCATAGTTTGCCCATTGAATAACCCCAGTGTTTGCAATGTAACGTGATCTAAGGCTTAGATGGCAAGATTTAATAAATCAAGCTGGTTTTTGTGGTATTGCTGCAGTGTGCCTTTTCCTACAGTAATGGATTGTTGGATCTTCGTGAACATTCACTACTTAAGCGTGGAGCTTTATGTTTGAAGTATCACTCTCAATGAGGTTGATAGTCCTTCACAAACAACCCCTGAGGCAGTTCTCTTAACCACGCTAGCATCTGGTATTTAGGGATGGAAATTGTGGTCTGTTGCCCCAATCTTTCATCCCTGACACGGAAATATCCCGTCAACTATTAATGGATTGTAACCAAATTTGGGACATACATTCTTGTTCCCCAGAGGATAAATCATTTGAAATGATCAGATTGTTTAGATTTGTTGATTTTATTTTGGTATTTTCAACCAAACAACCTTTTAAACTAATGACATTCCAATGATGAGCTCTAGGCTTTGTGTTTGGTGCTACTAATTTGCTCATGCTAACATCCTAAAATGGGGACTTGGATACAAATAATACCTGATGAGCAAAAATACATTAGCATTAGCTTAAATGGCTGCTTTCTTTTAGTAGGCTACATCACAGAGCTGCTAGCATGGTTGGATACTATGTGGTTACCATATCATAATGAGGTTTCATATGTTGTAACACTACAAGCAAAACGTTTTGGCTATTTTGTATCGATAATAATGTATTTTTTCCGACTATTGTGAGGAATATATCCAATTAAACATTGGGTGATTATTTTACAAACCTGTCTAGTTCGCCTGTAGATTTCTTAAAAATGTACCCAAAAATTGCATTAGATAATGCCTCATTTGCATTGAACAGAGTATTTCAGAAAAGTTTTAATACAAAAGTGATTGTCTTAATTTAAGTAAAAACTGGGGAAGTTCCATGGTGATCTGTATAAGTAAAATGTGTTTACCCCCATTCTCCTGTCTGTCCTTCGAAAGGTACTGTATATAGGAACAATGACCAAACTAACAAAAATAAGATCAAGTTTGTTTGACATGGCATTAAAACACAGCAATGCTGTCGTTAAATGTACTCTTTTTATCCCTGTCAGGCAGGAGAAGGCAGATTTGGCACTGATGAGACCACCTTCAACTTCATCCTGACTCACAGGAACTACATGCAGCTTCAGGCCACCTTTAAGATCTATGAGTCGGTAAGAACTGCTCACATTCCTGCAATAACAAGCTACTTTTTAAACATAATTTCATCTGGGGCTTTCATCACTGTTGTACGTCTAAGTTCTCACGTTACTCGTTCAATTGCAGCTTTCAGGGACCGACATTTTGGACACCATTAACTCTGAAGCAACAGGAACTCTCAAAGAATGCTACATTACTCTAGGTAGGTTGGACTTTAACGGGATGTTCGCAAGCCATGACTTATCCAATCAAATGTCAGCATTTTTAATAACACCTGCTGCTTGTGTGTGTTTGTTTTATAGTCAGGTGTGCTAAGAACCCGCAGTTGTATTTTGCCCGACGCCTTAATGCCGCCATGAAGGGAGCGGGCACTGATGAGGACACGCTCATTCGCATCATTGTAGGCCGCTCTGAGGCAAGTCAAAAAATGTGCTCAATTTTAAAGACAAAATAACCAATAAGAAAGGATTTGTTGTGACGGCAGTGTTATGTTGTTAACCCCACAGTTCGACCTGGAGACAGTGAAGGACATGTACCTGGAGAAATACGATGTTACCCTGAAAGACGCTCTGGATTCAGAGTGCAGTGGAGACTTTAAACGCCTCCTCATCGAAATCCTGCACTAAAACATCTCTTCTTCTTACAGGCCTGGAACAACATATGTAATAATAACTAAACAAAATCTAATACATTTTCACTTTACTCTGCAGAAATTATTGTAATTATTTGCTGCAATCTGGACACAATATGAAAAGAATAATTTTCTAAAATATATTACAAACATGTAAAAATTATTTACTACAGATTTGCAGGGGTTAAGGCAACATCTGGAAGTTCCAATTACCATTAAAAAATAATTATGTAATAACCAAAACAAAATGGATGTCTTCATTCATAAACAATTGTATACAATCATAACAACAATGTCCATTTTATCCATTCAAGTATGAATCAAACCAATCCTCCTTGAAACATGCGCAGGATGGAGGAAGACTGGTCTGTTATTATATTATCCACATATTACATTTTCATTAAAGAAAATTGCAACTCCTCCATTTTGTAATAACCAGTACAATATGTGTTAAGTTATTGCAAAATGTGTGAAAATGTTTAGAACAATATGGATATTATTAGATAATCAATATAAAATGTGTTACCTTTTGTGGAATTATTACATAATGTGTGGTTTCAATGCCTTATTTAACCAATGTGACAACATCTCTCCCCACCCATTCTTCCTCCTCCTCCTCCTCCTCCTCCTCCTCCTCCTCCTCTGTATACCCCTTTACCAGTTTTACTCATTCCCTTCAGTCATTCTCATTGCAGCATGGACCAAAAAACAATTACACAGTATTTTACACATGGTGAACTTACATTCATAGCGTTTAAATACACAGTTTTGACAAGAACATTACACTCTTACTGTCGAGGTGCTTTGAATGTTTGTTATCCTTTTTTGACAATATTACGACAGCATTGTGGAACTTGTTCATGCTTTTATCTAAATAAATAGTGTTCTTTATTCACACTCGACACCTTTAAATAAACATTTAAGTTGTAGGTCAGCATTTCAAACATTTGTTGTCAACATAAACAACATGTTCTCTTATATTTGTCGCCTTACTAATTTCTAATAACTGTAATAGCCTCAAAGATGCCTTTCAGAAGATGATAGCGATGCAATTTATTTTTTGTTGCAACACTTAAGTGCCGAATTTGAAAAAGTAGAGGATTTAATATACATAAATATACCCTGATTTCATAAGCCTCAACTCTTCAAGTATGCAGTGTCAGGTCTTTGTAGCTACATCCCTAGTTTTTTATTAGGGATTTTTAACTGTTTGTAGTCTTATTTTTAAGTCAAAGCTAACATCCTGCCTCTTACATTTACACACTTTATTAGACAGTTTCCTGTTCTCATTTACTGCATTAACATTTACTACAGTTAAACTCCTACAGAATACATGTGTAAAACTTGACTTAATGTGCTTTAAAGATTAGTAGATGATCTTAATATGTTAACCCCATAGTACAAACGCTGATAATGGACTACATGTATGGAATTGTATCTCAACACACTTTATTCAAAACCAACTATACTATATTACTTTAGTATTATAAATAAATATGATACATTGTTGTATAGCCATATAGCAAATTGAAGACTAACTTATATGAAAGAGGTTGTTATTAACCTGTTGTAATGGCATTATTATCCAGTGGTAATAAAATAACTTCACCCAAAATGTGTTATCCTCTTTATTTCCTGTAGGAGGCAGCATTGCACCGCCATTTAGTACATGGTGCATTTCAGGAAGAGATGACATGCAAGTTATTAAAATCACAGTGAAATCCCTTATGTTATTGTATTGTGCTTGTAACGTATTGTGACGTGTATTACTCATTTTAAACAACCATTTGCTCTTATGTCAACCAAAATGTATTGTGTTTCTGTTTTATAATGTTTGTGGTGCTGGCCTATGATCCAAAGCAACATAAAAGTTGCTTTTTATAATATCTAGCCCAAAACATTTCTGACTTATGCGCAGAAACAGTGGGACGCCTCTTGGCGACTGTAAAGCGGGTAGAGGAGAAGAAAAATTCAAAACAAGTGAGAACTGCTTCCAGATGCACTGACACAGGAGCAGCCAAATTCTCACTTTCATTCCCACGGCTTTCTTCTTCTTCTCGTTCTCCCACTCCTCTCTCTGTATCTTCCTCTCCCCTCACATTCCTTGATGTAATGGTTGTTTCTGTATCAAGGGCAAGGTTAGGAGTACACTTGCCTCCTGCACATTCTTGCTACCTGTATGTTCACTGTCTGTGTGCCATATGTAGCCCTGCTGCTCGCTCATGCTCTGAAGGCGGTGTGCACCACACATGCCTGTTCATTTCAGACAAAGGTGGGGGGTGGGTTCCATGCAGTATAATGACTCAAGTATGACGTGTCAGACTCCCTTTTGAGAAATGTTTGTCTCTAAATATTGTGATTTTTTAAAGGAAACTAATTATATTACAAGATATTCCTGATTAATGTCTTAATAGAAACAAAGGGATTGTAGGACAATTATTTGGCTGGGTAGAATGTTCAGTTTAGCTGTTTTCCAAAGCAGGATCCGACAGGGGTAAGGAATATCTCGAACGCCCGCCCTTCAGAAAACATGCCTTACCCTCCTCCAATAAGAAAAAAACTGCAATAACCTCCCCCGAATAAGAATAAAAGTGCCTTATCTTAAAATAATTAAAATACAACCCCCTTATTGGAAAACAACTCCAGTGTTCTTAGAATAAAAAGCATTACACAGCACCAATAGGAAAACATACTTTAAAAAAATTAATCATGAAAGCATAATAGGCTTATTTTTTTACATTTGATTTTCTTTCTTTTTACAATTATTTCTAGAAGAAAAAATAGAAATAAAGTATCAATGAATAAGTCAAACTACCCTCCCTGACTGTCCTTCCAAACCAATTTCTGTACAGTCCCAAAAATACCATGATGCAAATATTGACCATTCATCTTTAAATGATTTCTTATGGAAAGTTAAAATAGTTTAATGACACTAAATACATTTGCTTTGGCATTTGGAGGCCGGGAAATTGTTTAAAATCCTAAACTAAAAGCCATGTAATAAAGTATCTAGAAGAACAAGTATGTTTTAAACATAAACCTGTTTTTTCTTACAGGCAAACCTGTTCACTGCTTAAAGACACATCCACACCGACTCAACACACCTTCCTCCATCTGTACTCTATTATCCAGAGTGCTAAGGGTAACTTGTCCTGCCAGACAGTGCTCAACTCTCTATACTGTAGGCGCTGACCTTTTTCCTGAAGCGTTTATCATTGTCAAACCACAGTACCTCACCCAGCAAGTCATCCATCAACATGGGGGTGTTTTCAATTTGTCTCAAGATATGCTTTCTTTCTCTTCTGTTTGTCGACCTACCTCTGCTTATTGTCTTCTGTCTAGTTCCTGACAAGACTGAGGCTTAGTTCACTGTGCTGCTCATGCTTTATTCGTAGCAAAGGTCTGGTCAAGCTACCTAGAACTAGAGAAAATCAGACAGTGGGACAATGTGGAAATGGTCGCGTCGGCACTCTTTTGACACCTTCATGACACAAACCTGCATATTTATGGACTAATCCCCTAAAAGTCATGATTTATGGAGTAATTTATAACACACAGTAACCTGGGGGTCATAACTTCTTAGGCTGGAATAACAACATCAAGTGGTCTACTGGTTTTCATAGAACATATGCCCCGGATCGTAATATGCTTTTTGATCTTGTGCCAAAGCAGAGCAGCACACTAGGAAGGAGAGGGGTTGTCATTGGGCGTGTTAAGGAAAGCCATTTTGAGGTTAACTACCCGGCTAATATAATTTCAACTGTTTAAATTCATGATAAAGGATCTGCTCTTTGATGTTTAATAGGAAACACCTGGCAGCTTCTGCTAGGAGCAAACGTATCCAATTCAGTCACCATGTTGCTAACTGTGGCACGTGAGGAAAAGCCCATGATTAGGACAAGACACCATCCAAAAAACATACAGTCGTGACAATTGTGACAATGTGATAAGGTTTGTCAGTTGGCAGTTTTTGACTAGCTGTGGTTACAAAATAGGCCTGGCTACTACTAAAGCCGAGCTATAACTCTCAGCTACGTCCTAATCCACAGTCAAAGCGGCCCCTTCCAGTTAATTTCAAGTCACTTCCACAATGGCTTTACTTCTAAGACCCTGGTTCTTACACAGAGACAGCAACACACAATCTGGCAAAACAATTTATTGGATTTCAAATAAAACATCAAATATACACTTTATTACAGTTTGCTTTGAGTAAACATTAACTATATCTTACGGTGTAAATAATGAAGATAGTATAATATCTCTCCAGGACAGTTACACCTGGCCTTCGTGAAACATATGATTGTCTTTAAGTCCATAATAGGCCGAAAAGTGGTCATTAAACAGGGCATGCAGTAGAAATTCACATTAGAAAATGGTGGCTAACATGAAACACATGCTCTTAAAAAACACTCTCCTGAATGAAACCAGCAGCTAACTGCTTTTAGTGACAGCACACAATGCTGTAGCCACAGTGGGAATGAGCTGAAGATCTATTAGAGTCAACAGAGTAACATTATTACATAAATAAAGAGAGAAATACAGCAAATACAATTTCGGAAGTGTGAGAAAATAGTTTAGAGCCATCAATTACGAAATAATTACACTTAAACTTGCATTGATATAAATAAGGTTGATGAGTAATGCTACTTTTTTTGCACAAAATAAAAATAAAAATAAAATTAGCTTTAGGCTACTCACTACAAAATCAAGCAGCTTCAAGCAACAGTTCAACGTTTTGGAAATAGCCTATTTAATCTCTTAACAAAAGTTAGATGAGAAGATTTGAAATGGTCCTGAATTGCAGGTAAACAGTTCAATTGGAGAATAAAAAAGGAGAATGTATTTGCCAAAATGCAATTCCAGAAACCATCTGCAGACACCTGGCAACAATTTCGTTCTTACAGTCAGCTTATTAACTGGCTTCTTGTGACACAATTGAGTCATACAAGTTGGCTCTCTCAACTGCAGTCTTGCATCTGAAGATGCTTATCTGACTGTAAACAAGGTGTAGTGCAGAAAGGGTAAGTTGGCAAGATACTGCATCTGTTGGCTACACTGGTCTCTCCGAGAAATAGCCAGATCGATAGTCAGACCGATATCCAGTGAGTTTCAAGATTGTAAAAGTGTTAATAAGCAAATTTTTTACCTGTATTCTCAAAGGTATTCTTACCTTTGGACTTTGGCTAGTGTTTAAGCTATCAAGCTGCTGGCAGTAGCTTGATATTTAACAGACAGATATAAGAATGATATAGATAATCTCATGTAACTCCCCATAAGAAAGTAAATAAGTGTCTTTCCCAAACAATCTAACTACTGTATGCCTATTAAATCAAACTAATCAAACATTTCCATCATATCAATGGCTTAGCTTCTGCTGAACTGGAGCAACATGGTGAAGTTTTGTCTCTCTGATGTTACGCTGCTACCCAGAGGATCGACACTCCACTTCCTATTTGGTAGCTGATCTGGTTGACTCGTCCGCGTACACAGTCAAGTGTGAAGAACACAGCTGTACCGTTATGAACCTGGAAGGACGCCCGCAGGCTAACACTGGCCCAATGACTTCCCTCAGGCATCTGACCAGCCACCTGCTGGGCCAGAGGGACGGGACGCACTCCCTCCGCCTCTCGGCCTCCTCCTGACCCATCCGGATCGATACGCTTTAAAAGAGTCACCTTGACCAGGTTGCAGGAATGTATGAGTTTGAGATCCATAGCCACACTGACTGTGCCGCTCTCCTTGAAAACAAAATCTCGCTTTTGATCTGTTGGACCTTTCCCTAACAGCCCCATCTGAGAAACCTGAGCACTGGTCTGGCGGAAGAACAGCGGCTTGTTCCGGACTGCTCCTGACGGTAAGCCGGAGTTGGACACTGATGCCGTCAGAGAGGAAGACAGAGCAGCAGGGACCCAAACCAAGCTGAGGATACTGATGCCGGTCTCGTCTCCAAAGAAGCGTACATTGCACTGAGCAGGAGAGAGGATCTCAAAACCTAGGGTGTCCCCAGAGCCAACTTTAGCCACTCCTGTCAGAGATAAGGACGTGTCTCGATAGTGGACGCCTGGTTTGAAGGAACGCCCCAACTCAGAGCTGGTTCCGTTACGGTTCAGGTATGCTAGCAGTTGGAAGCCCTCACTCACACACGCCTGGCCCATGGAGTACAACGCCTGCTGAAATACGAACCGCACGGTGCCACTTTCTGCAAAACGGATCCCTCTGCCATCATGAGTCAGCCCCACAACGTAAGGGTCAGACGTGGAGCTGGTGCGGAATACCGGGCGATAGTTGGTATGGTAGTGTGCGGACACCATTGCCTGTGCTGTCATGGCAACAGCCCCAGTGTCATGTGAGAGCCAGAGAAGACTGAGTGAAGCTGCTGAAGGTTCGTACAGCTGCAGACCATCGTTGCTTTGGTTACAGTGGTTGCTGGCACTCCGGAGGAAGAGGGATATCTTGTTACCTGGGGCGACTTCTGCTACCCCGCTGATGCTGACACTCTGGAGGGACCTTTCTTCCCGCTGCTCTACCCTAATACCACTGAGGTCACGACCTTCAGAACTGTCTGTGTTGTTCATACGTAGGCACAACTGGATGAAGCTACGGCAACCGTGGCTTACCGAGAGGTTCTCATCAAGCCAGACCAGACCGTGCTGCCTGAGCACCAGACGGCCTTCTTCAGCGGATAGTAGCACTCCGTCGCCTCTTCCTTTTATTTGAAGCTGCACGCTAGGGAAGGCATGAGCCAGGAAGTTGCCTTTTGCGCCAGGCAGACTTACATCTCCAGCCCAGGATAGAGAGAGAGCGTTGTCACCAGCAGGAACAGGGCCAGAGCAGATGGCGTCTGCAGTGAAGGTACAAGGGGAAGCAACGGGATCTCCTTCACACTCATTGCAGGCCTGACACTCATCCATGTCCGAGTGGTAGAAGTAGTCGTGGCCGCACATTCCTGAGTTACCATCACGCTCCGTCATGCCCTGGCACCTGAAGCCACCTGACGATGGAGAAACAAAGACATGAGGGTTGAACATTTTATTCTAAAAGCAGTGTCTTTAGTTATGATGAATAATCATTATTTTAGTTCAGCAAATGGAAAAGAAGGCCAAAGTAGGGATGTTTTAGAGGCCTTTTTGTTGTAATATAATGTAGACTCTTTACAAAAGTTAGGGTTAAGGTTAGGGTTAGGGTTCGATAGTAATTACCATCAAACTATGTGCAATATGTGCTATATGTTCAATATATACATTATTATACATATGCCATTAATAACTGTGTAATATATACCGGGCTGCTAAATCCTAAGAACTGTTACAGGATTTGTATTTTGAAAAGTTTTTTTTTTTACTTTTATTTTTTTATTATATTTTTGTATTATATCATAACTTAGTACTTTTTTTTTAACAATGTAACATTAAGCTGTCTGTGGCTCTTTCCTGCTGTAACGATGCAAATTTCCCCTGGGAATAATAGAGGTATTCTGATTCTGATTCTGATCATTAATGTTACCTGGAGTGTTGAGACACTTCTGTCGATCTCCACACAGATCAGATATTTCAAGGCATTCATCTCTGTCCTGTAGTGACAAAAAAACACTTTCAATGTTAAAGCATCTATGGTAATCACTCAGTCACCCTACTCTGTGGTTAACCATCAGTCAGCTCATTGTTTTTCCGGCCACAACTTTATTGTTTTGTTTGGCATTAACATCCCTCAGAACCAACTATTCTGGAGTAAATTCCACAAACCCAAACTATTACACAGACAAAAGTTTATTGCTTTTTTGTTCGTTATGTGTTTTCTCTTCTGTCTTTTATGACAATTCTACTTTGGAGAGAATTCAGTGGTAAAACACCTGCCGACACAAGCTTTATTTTGCTTCCAATGCTATAAAGTTGGACTCAATGTGAAGCGAAGAGGCACTTTTTCCTCGCAAATGTTTCTTCGTCTCATAGACAGAGTGTAATTGAACAGGGGGCAATCGTTCATTTTGTGCATGTGTGACCACATCCTTAATGTATTTGTCATAGTTGAATTGCAAGTCTATGACAATACTAGCATTATCAACCTATAGTACAAATGATGTACGTAATAGTCTTATCATACCATCTATGGACATGACCTTGATCCTTTTTGCAGACATCATATTGCCCATTGTGTTTACATTTGTCAACCTTTTCGCCAGCATGATGCAGAATTATCAACGGGATTTTCATCTGTCATATATCGTTTTGATTATGTGTTTATAGCCACAACCCTAACCCTAACCCTAACCCTAGATTTAATTTAAGTACATTTTGATTATTGAAATGTGTGAATATTCTCAATGATGTATTGCTTTTTGAGAAGGAGTACTTGCATTCATATAATAAGTGTAAAAATAAAGACCATTAAATGAAAAAGATAAAATGTATCACATTGCATGTTTCTTGGACGATATACACTGAACAAAAATATAAATGCAACACTTTTGTTTTTGTTCCCATTTTTCATGAGATGAACTCAAAGATCTAAAACATTTTCTACATACACAAAATAACAATTTCTTTCAAATATTGTTCACAAATCGGAAAAAATCTATGTTAGTGAGCACTTCTCCTTTGCCGAGATAATAGGATAATGTGTTCAATCGAGTGGCCTGTGTTCGTCGTCCATAACATACGCCTGCCCATACCTAACCCCACCACCACCATGGGCCACTCGATTCACAACATTACCCTAACCCTAACCCTAACCCTCACACCAGATACTGACTGGTTTTCGGACCCCCCCAGACCCCCCCAATAAAGCAAAAATGCACGTTTCAGAGTGGCCTTTTATTGTGGCCAGCCTAAGGCACACCTGTGTAATAATCATGCTTTCAAATCAGCATCTTGATATGCCACACCTGTGAGGTGGGATGGATTATCTCGGCAAAGGAGAAGTGCTCACTATCACAGATTCTTTCAGATTTGTGAACAATATTTGAGAGAAATTGTTATTTTGTGTATATAGAAAATGTTTTAGATCTTTGAGTTCATCTCATAAAAAATGGGAGCAAAAACAAAAGTGTTGCATTTATATTTTTGTTCAGTGTATCATCCAACAAAATAAGTTATAATAATAGACCTAAATGTTATGTATAAAGATGATAATGCTTACCTGGCAGATTCTGTCAGCGTGGATTGAACACTGTGCGACCAGGAAGAAGCCGGCCGGACAGACGGTACATTTCTCACAGCGAGGATGACCGCTGATGAAGCTGCAGTACTCCTCAGGACCGCAACTCTCACAAGCCATCAGGGGGCGCCCCACCTGTAAGCAATGAATACATTATTAAACATCACAGACAGTCAAATCATACAAATGTGCATGTATACCCTCTGTGTTTGAGCATGTATATACTCCCTGTATGTTTAATGTGTGTAAACACAACAGAGTGGAGAAAGACATTTCCCTGTGAGGGATTAATAAAGCATGTCTTCTTCTTCTTCTACTTATTTTTCAAAGTAGGATACACAGAGAGGCTAACCAGATGTCAGATGTTGCTTATATTTTAACTAGTTGAAATCTTTTAACATTTTGAAGAAGTAAGTTTGTAGAAGGTATATTCATTTATATTATTACTCCAGATTCTTCTATAGTGTAGTTTGTGCTTTCGCAGAAGATCTTTTAAAGGTCACCTATTATGCAAAATCCACTTTTTCATGTCTTTTATACATCAAAGATTTGCTCTCTTTCTGTCCTGATCCATTTATATAAGAACCTGTCTGAAAATGAGCTGATCAGATTTTGGCAACTTTTTGATTTCATAACGATGTATTGGCTTGTGTAATCATTAGCCAATTACCAACCAAGGTAACTGCCGCCCACCTTATCACCTGAATCCCCTCCTATTATGTATTTATTTCAACAAGGACCATTCATACAAATACATTAGTCTCAGAAAAGAGAAGATATGAATTATGCCAGATTATAGCTAATAGCTAATTTCCATCTGCAGTCCTCAGGCAGGTACATAACAATCAACAAACACTAAAAACATTGCATAATCTCTATCAGACAAACAATCATAAAACAAGATTTAAGTACAGGTCAATAAATAATACATAGTACAGTTCAAATATAATATTACAATACAGTTCAAATTTAAATACTCAGTGTAAATAATGTTGGCATGACTGGTTGCTTAATGTCATTTTTTTTTTTTGCACCATAAAAGAATGAGTTAAAGTCAGTAGGCCTACAGGTTTTAAGATCACCATTGTGTTCTTTTTAACCAAATATCTTTCAGAGGGGCGCAGGGAATTGCTGCTTATTTTCATCTAAAGTAACAGACAGAGAATCAGCACTTTGGAAACAGGTCTGAAACAGAGGGGATTGTGGGATGCTGCAATGATCTGTTTGGTATTTCTAGCCTAACACTTCAGAGACATGTTTTGTATATATATGAGACCTATAATATATTAATTAAAAACAGTATAGGGGACCTTTAAGAATTTGAAACCAAAAATTGAGATTTTCTTGCAAACCAATGGCTGGCATGTAAGTAAAGCCAATTGTACATTACTGTATTGTACATTCAAGCACAAATAACTTTTAACCCAGGGTTTTTTTTTTTGTCTGATGATGTAAACATCTGATATAGGTTGGCAGTAGCTGTATAGAAAGTATTCTGTAGAGACTTGACTTGTGACCTAGAGGGTTACTGGTTCAAGTCCCACAATGGACCAAATACAGAGAGAGGAGTGTTACTTCTTTGTGAAGAAATGTTGTCTTTTTTTTCACAAAAGCAGTGTATACAGGACCGTTAGTAACCCTCGATGCCTGATTTATCCTGCAGCTCACCTCCATCACGCTGGCCTCCATGTCCACCTTGTGCAGAGAGAGCGCCTGCTGAGCTTGGTGGGCTCGAACCTGCCCGTTCATGCTTTCCATGTGACTGTCCATCTCCGCCTGGAGACTCGGGAAAGATGTTTGTTTGATGCTGTCCATCATTATGTTGTACTGGGCTTTAACCTGGAAGTAGAAACAAATACAAGTGCACATTTCTTTTTAGTATGATCATGATAATAATCAACAGGACTTGTGTGTTCGCCAAGATGAATACACAAATTAAACACTATGATTATTTATTCCATGCAACCTCTGCTCTGCTTATAATTGTCTCAATGGTTCTGGATTGTGGTGCAGAACCTTCTCCTCCTCTGCTCCACATTATGGTAAAGCTCCTCCATAGGGAGGTCATCTGTCATCCAACAAAATAAAACGTCTGCATGTCAGGTGTTTTCCATCCACCTCTTCTTAGTAATTGTTCAATGCTATAATCACAGCCTAATAACAAAACCACAAACTATCAACATCTTCTTTTTCATCATCGATCACAGAGGCCGTACTTGCTCCATCTGTTCGTACATCCTCCTCTGCTGCTCCAGTATTTCTCTCTGCTGGTTCACCAGCGTCCCCTGCTGCTCGCTGAGGAGCCTCTGCAGCTCCTTGACCTCGTCCTGCTGGCCCCTGAGGGCCTCAACCAGCTTCTCCTGGCTCTTAGACAGGGACAGCTGCAGCACAAGAGCGTCCTCAGAGGGAAGCTCATTGTTGCCTGTGGCAGAGAAAAACAACTAGTACATAATCGTAGAAGGAGGTTACACAATGGTGATGAAATGCTACATTTTTATATTTGCATTACAAATCTGGTGTCTGCCATTATTCTGGGGAGTTTTTCCCCATTGTATACACACAATAACATTTAAATATGCATACGATTTTGAAAACTTTGCAAAATACTGCTTGACTCTAAGAAAATGTGGATTCTTTTATTAAATTAGACATTTTAAATCAACCAGGACTGAAATCGTAAAGTTTGCTACTTCAAGTGTTTTTTATTTCTCGCTGAGAAAGCTGCAACTTCACTTAGATTTCTTTATCTAAAATTTAACTTTTTGGCAGATTTCTCCCAGGCTGACACTGACCTGGTTTCATGTCACATGTCAACTGTATCCATGCACCACGATCCGTCCCAACGTCTGGAAGCTCATCCAGAAACTGCGCCGCTCTATCTGTCACATGAACCGGGGACGAGTGCCCTCCTCTCCCGTCGTCTCCTCCATGCGTCCCGCATCCTTCCCCGACGCAAGGCTTGGGCATCTGGCGCATCCGGAGGGGAAGTTTACATCCGATCCCTTTGCACCCATGCGTTGCACCGTCATCACCCGTGGGACGATGAGAGACAGACGTCGGACATGTCCCACCGACGCAGCCAGGATGGAACACCTCCGCCGTGATGGTCCTAGGGTTAGTCCTCCTTATGCCATCCGTCCCTGCTGGCTGCGCAAAGCCTCCCTGCTGAGGTTGGATAATGGTGTACGGGGATAAAGGCGCGCTCTGGGCTTGGTGGTGACTAAAATGAGCATCCTGTTGGTAACTCGGGTACACATGTCCCTGTCTGGACTGTGCAGAGTGGGGAATCTGTCTCCTGGGTGTCGCAGCCTCCGTGCGCCTTTGGCAGTGTGCTCCGACGCACGGTCTGCTCCAGTCCTGGCCAGAAAAGCAGCGCGCGCCCCGGCAAATCTCGCTCGCACCCCGATTAAACAAAGATGTTACACAGAGTAAAAATAAGGTAGAAACACGCGCCATGTTGCAATGCTGAAACGTAAAAACGTAAGCAAGCCCTTTTTGCGCACCAATCCTTCACTCCTGTTTGTTCATGTCTTGAGAGAGAGAAAAATCCCTTAAATGAGTAATTATCCACGTAGGTTCCAATTGATGTCGAACAAGTGGTTCCGCAGACTTTTAGCTTGTCCCCATTGCGCGCAGCGCGGTTTCTGCCCCCTTTGCCCCTTCTGGAGATAGCTACGTCTAGCCCACATGTGGCGCTCACTGCTCCTAATTGGCAACAGGCTTTGCTTCTAGTCTTAAATTAACCCGTAGCTTTCCCGGACATACCACTCTGCACAGTCACTCCTATTGAAGCTGCGCATGTGGTACATATTTGGACTTTCGATGTTGTTTTTATTCTCACACTCCTGTGGTTCATTTATGAGCAGCTTTGGAGCAGGAGTTAGTATAAAGTTCCAAATGGTCCAGTGGAATCACAAATATTTAGTTAAAAGGTTTTTTCTTACACATGTTTTTCAAAGGGAAATTTCCTTTTTTTCCTTTTATTTCATTCATTTTGATGACAGGATCAGCCCTGTGGGTTTTTAACAAGCACTGTGAGAATAAAAAGCTGTGCTTTATATGGCACCCATGCACGCTGTGATCTCTTCTACTAGATTAGAGTGCAGTAGTGGAACCCTGTGATATTGTGAAGTCAATTCTGCCTCTCCTGTAAAATGAGTACTTTATTACACTTTCTTGCCACTCTCATTTCCCTTCACTGACCCCACCTGGCCTTGATTAAAGCCTGTACCCACATTAGAAACACTTAAATGTTTCCTCCTTGTCTTATCTTTAGGGCAAAATGGAACTCACACAAACACAAACTGAATATAACTAAGTATGTACTCATGTCCTCCATCTCTCAGAAGTAGTTTATAATAAATCATCGGCTTGTAAACACACACTTCATGTATATGTTGAGTCGGGACCTTTGGGTTTTCTTTAAGACCGTTTAAGGAAGGGTACACACACATGCACCAGCAGCAGGTGAACGCAGGGTCGCTCTTAGACATGGTTACTAATTTACCTACTTAAGATAAAGAGGGACCTCACATGGTTCTGAGGGAAGCCATACCGATATGTACTCTGTACTTAAGAAGAGTCCGGAATAGGATTATGGGATAGGAGAACATAGTTTATTTTCAGATCACCTACTTTTTTATGTATGTAAGTATGTATATGTATGTATTTTAGTCTTTTCATTTGTTTTTTTATCTCATATATATATCCCTTTTTTAAACAAGACGTATTTATTTAATTTTTTTTCCATCTGTGAAGTACATTGTACTGCAAAACAAAACAAAATTATTATTATAAGATATATTTCAAAATAACCAACAGCCCACTGCCAAAGACTAAGAGACAGTAAGAACATTACTGTTGTTGTTGGGACCTCACCCATTTCTTTTATTGTTTGCAATATTTATAGGGATGCTACTATCAATGTCTTGCTCTATCTGCTGACCCATCAACTTTGCTATAATATTCTACATAAACTGCAGCCAGGGCCAAACATGTTAAGGGTGACTCAATTTAGTTGTAAAACCCTAAAAAGTCATGCATGTGAGCTCACTAACTCGAACAACCAAACAAAATGTTTCAGTCAATAATGTTTCTTTAAAGATAGGGTAGGTAATTCACTTCAGAAACACTTGTCGTTATATTCCATGGAATGCTCATCCCGATAGCAATGAATAAATTAAATGCTGCCTTTGACAATAAATATATATTTCATCTGTGGAAGCTGTGACGCTATAAAAAGCAAGTCCAATTATCTGCCTTAGCCCGCGGCAGATAATTGGATGGCCTACCTGCCTGTCAGCCTTCCATCTCGTGCACAAACTTATCTCGTGCCATCATTGGTCATGTGCGCGTTCGTGTGTGTTGGAGGAGGGGCTCTGTAAGGAAGTCTGAAGGAAGGGGCAGATTTTTTTTTGGTTGTGTATTTTCAAGTTCTAGCTTACTTGAGCTGGTACCTACCCTACCTTTAACATGTGCTTTCTCTGTATGACAAAATCATTGCTATTGAGCTAGGCTGGACCTTAATGCAGACACAAGGACAAGCAGTAGGGTGAAAGGTATGTTATCTAAGACCTTGGAAAACAATACAGCAGGCCAGGGAAAGTTATGGATGAGTCTATGAGCTAGCTGGATACTGAAAGGACTGGAAGGTTTTTCTTGAGAATGTTGTTTCAATAGCACATGGCTCTGTGCCTTCACTGGAAGTGACGAATACTGCTCTTGCCAGCTAGCAACGTTACAGTTAGCAGCAGCAAATGCAGCTCAGTTGTCCTGATAAAATTAACTTTGGCATGTTTTTGACACCAGTAGGCTATAGCGGCATGTATATTAAATACAGAAAAAACATAGTACATCATGCTGCTGTTTGATATAGCTAGCTAGCCAACCCAGTCTCATGGCATTTCGTGTTATAGTCACGATTCATTCGGGTTCATTAACACGGTTTCCCCCTTTTTTTCGTGTGACACAGAACAATTTTAAAAGCAATGTATTTATATTAGTAGAATGTTTCGTGCCTGCAGCACGTCTTTTTGTCCGTTCAGGTCTTGGAAGACCAGAAGCTGTGGGGTTGATAAAAACATCTCCTTACTGAATATCAAGCCACGATTATTGTTTTTATTTTAAATCGTATAATGTTGGACTTTTTTTGTCGTCTGTGAGGAAAAGAAATGGGACTCAGAGCCTCAGAATAGTGAAATCTGTATTTTTTAAATATTTTTTTCCTTCTAATTTGTTATTCTTTTCTAAATAACAAACTGTTATTTACTCAACAATAACACACAATTATCTTTGTTTTTATTTATTTGTTTAATTCCATAATCTCTGGCTTTTTTGGCGTCCGTCAGGAACTGAATTTCAAAATAAAAATAACTGGAAACAGACGTAGGGCTATATGGGACATTTCGAGCATCATTGCGATACACAGCCACTGAACTGATTACAAGATCCTCAGTTGACAGTATTAAATTGTGTACAGCCCTGTAGGTTTAGGTGATAGGAAACAAATTGGTGTGTACAAATTTAAAACATATAATTAATAAATGGGTGAAAATGGCTTGTGCCCATAATGGGCAGCATTAATATATACCCACATGCCAGCTAAGGTCAGAAGAGCTTTATTTAACAGCTGGTCTTATGTTTGTGACCCCTCCTGTTGTTAATTGATAAGCCTGAAACATGCACTTGTCAAGGTTCAGTGGCAAATTTTGCAAATATGGCAGTAGCCATCGATCATCTGAAGATAAGATATACTTTATTGATCCCAAGTTGGAAACATTTGCGTTACATCAGCATGTGTAACAGTTGTAAATATGCAGTGGTGTTTATTTGTAAATCATTTAGTATAATCACACAAATGCTGTGTTTTATATTTAATAATTCTGTGTTCTTTATTTATTGATTGTTCAATACCTGACAAGGCCAGAGATGAAATATCTACATACATCTTATAAGAGTATAATACATATGTATAATATCAGTTAAAATAAGTGCTTCAACATACTGTAGTTAACATTGCTGGAGGTACCTCACCAACCTTCAAAAAACTCACAAAAACTCACCTCTTCAATCTGGCTTTTCATACGTGATTTTTTTTGTATTATTTGACTTTAACTTTAACTATATATTTATTTGTTGTTCCTTTCTTCTCTTTTCTTTTTTCTTCACTATTATCTGTAAAGCGTCTTTGAGCACCTGTAAAAGCGCTAACAAATTAAATCTATTATTATTATTATTATTTTAGGTATGCACAAATATTGATAGATGTCTTGTAATGCACTATTGAGGAATCTGCGACCCAAGTTTTTCATTCATTGCATAACTACACCGTTTGTGTATATGATATGTCAATAAACCTTAGAAAATCTTGAAATCTTGAAAGGGATTTGCAAAATAGTCATTATATACAGTCTTTAATTAACTATTAGTAGAGAATAACGAGTAATGAATATACTTTATAGGGATCCTATTAATATCTAATAATAAACATAATGAAATTCAATAACATGCTTTAACCACTAGGTGTCCCTTTATATCAGCTGTGCACCGTTATGGTGTAAATACAGCCTATCTACCAATTGGATCAAATATAAAAGTCAGCCGAATTAGTATTGATACTGCAAGGAGACGTATTGTGTGAAGAAAAATTGAAGATGTTGTTTGATTGTTGATATATTTATGATCCACGTCACGTTTTCAGTTTCCGTGGCAGTTCTTCCAGTTTGTCCAAAGGTCTTCTAATCAGGGCTCAATAAATAAAGAACTACGGCAGATGGGTAATATGTAATGCAGCCGAAGTGTGTATTACAATGCCGTTATGTGATGATTTTCAAAGAGAAAAGCAA